>NW_026885048.1:0-61636 GCF_032173495.1 Musca vetustissima | reverse complement strand
ATTGTCGGAACAATTCATCTGTCTGTCTATTCAGTTTTTTTTAAATCGCAAATTACATGTTGCTGATCCGCAGCGATTGTATGCTTGCTGTACGCGTACATCTCTCCCGGTGACGCTGATCGATAATCGGCCGGCAGCTATTGAAACCTTATCGTTCGCCGATACGTCCAACGTCAGCAGCATCCCCAGATCAACTCAAATTGAAAATGAAAGCCAACAAATTTTTCCCACTGAGCCGAATAATTTTTGTTGTTGTTTTTGTGTGTGTGTTCTTTTTTTTCTTTGTGACAGATCATCATCGGTATTGTTCGTTCGACCGGCTGTCTGTCTGTCCTGTCCGTACGTCCACCACTTGACGTCATTTTTGTTCGTTTAAAATGTGACTAATAAAAAAAATGAAATTGTTCCAACTAAATTGAATTAGTCTTAATAGAAACGTATAGAAATACATACGTATGGACAGACATACATATGTACGTACATACAGACAATGACAATTGTGACGCTCGTGAGGAGGGTACATAGACAGACATGCTGACGCGTAATGGAGATCGATTTTCATCATTTCTTTCAAAGAAAAAAAAATAAAATAAAAAAATAGAAGTAGTTGGAATCCTAAAAAAAATTATTAAAAAAATGTCCTCAAAATTCCGAAATTTTGGAGGCAACCCTATATGGGGTCTAAACTAAAAAGTCGACCAATTTTGATAATTTTTGGTAGGAAGGTTAAGTACCCCATGATAACTCAAAATACCAAATTTCAGTAAATTTGCTTAAGAAACCTGTCCAAGCTCCCCAAAATATCGAGATTTGAGAGTTACCCTTATATGGGAGCTACCCTTAAAAGTCGACCAATTTTCATAATTTTTGGTAGGCAGATTTTATAACTCCTGAGAACCCAAAATACCTTATTACAGGCAATTTGGTCAAAAAACCTGCTCAAGCTCCCCTAAAATACTAACATATTGGGGTATCCTTATATGAGGCCTAATCTAAAAAGTCGACCAATTTGGATAATTTTTGGTAGGAATATTTTACAACGCCTGAGAACCCAAAATACCAAATTACAGCCAATTCCAATGAAACAACTGATCAAGCTCCCCAAAATAACGAAATTTTAGAGGTAACCTTATATGGGAGCTACCCTAAAAAGTCGACCAATTTTAATAATTTTTGGTGGGAAGATTTTACAACCCCTGAGAACCCAAAATACCAAATTACAACCAATTCTGTTGAAAAATCTGCTCAAGCTCCTCAAAATAACGAAATTTGAAAGGTTCTGTTATGTAGGGTCTAATCTAAAAAGTCGACCAATTTTGATAATTTTTGGTAGGAAGATTTGGCAACCTCTGCGAACCCAAAATACCAAATTACAGCTAATTCCGATGAAAAAACTTCCCAAAATGCCTAATTTTTGGAATTCCGTTGTATAGGGTCTAACCCCAAAAGTCGACCAATTTTGATAATTTTTGGTAGTAAGATGTTATAACCCCTGAGAACCCAAAATACCAATTTACAGCCAATTCCGATGAAAAAAACTGCTCAAGCTCCCCAAAATAACGAAATTTGAGTGGTACCCTCATATGGTAGCTACCCTAAAAAGTCGATCAATCTTAATCATTTTTGGTAGGAATATTTTACAACCCCTGAGAACCCAAAATACCAATTTACAGCCAATTCCGTTGAAAGCCTTGCTCAAGCTCCTCAAAATTCGAAATTTTAGAGGACCTCTGATATGGAGTCTAAACTATAAATTTGACCAATATTGATAATTTTTGGTAGGAAGATTTGACAACCTCTGCGAACCCAAAATACCAATTTACAGCCAATTCCGATGAAAAACCATTTCAAGCTCCCCAAAATAACGAAATTTGGGAGTTACCCTAAAAAGTCGATCAATTTTAATCATTTTTGGTAGGAAGATTTGTGACCTCATAAGAACCCAAAATACCAAATTATAGCCAATTCGATTGAAAAAATCTGCCCAAGCTCCCTTAAATAACGAAATTTGAGGGGTTCTTTTATATGGGGGCCTCCCTAAAACGTCAACCAAAATTGATGATTTTTTGTGGGATGATTACCTACCCTATGAGAACCTTAAATACCAAATTACAGTCAATTCGCTTGACAAAACCTACTCAAGCTACCCAAATGTGGGAGGTTCTGTTATATGGGAGCTACCCTAAAAAGTCGAACAATTTCGATAATTTTTGGTAGGAAGATTTGTGACCCAATGAGGACCCAAAATACCAAATTACAGCCAATTCGATTGAAAAACCTGCCCAAGCTCCCTAAAATAACGAAATTTGAGGGGTTCTTTTATATGGGGGCCTCCCTAAAACGTCAACCAAAATTGATGATTTTTTGTGGGATGATTAACTACCCTATGAGAACCTTAAATACCAAATTACAGCCAATTCGGTTGAAAAGCTGTGCTCAAGCTCCCCAAAATACCGAAATTTGGGAGGTCCAGTTATATGGAGGCTACCTCAAAAAGTTGACCAATGCTCACAATTTTTGGTTGAAAGATCTAATGATCTAATGAGAATCCAAAATATCAAATTACAGCTAATTCCGATGAAAACCCTGCTCAAGCTCCTCAAAATACCGAAATTTGGGTGTCCTGTTATATAGGGGCCTCCCTAAAAATTGGCAAATTTGGATAATTTTTCGTAGGAAGGTTTAATACCTCATGATAACCCAATTTCGATGAAAACCCTGCTCAAGCTCCTCAAAATAATGATATTTTAGAGGTTCTGTTATATGGGAGCTACCCTAAAATTTCGACCAAAATTGATGATTTTTTGTAGGATGATTAACTACCTTATGAGAACTCATTATACCAAATTACAGCTAATTCCGATGAAAACCCAGCTCAAGCTCCCTAAAATACCGAAATCATTAAATGGGGACTAACCCTTAAAATGGACCAATATTGTTCATTTTTGGTAGAATGATTAACTACACTATGAGTACCCATAATAACAAATTACAGGCAATTCGAATGAAAAAAACTTCCCAAAATACCTCATTTTTGGGATTCCGTTATATGGGAGGTAACAGAAAAAGTCGACCAATATTGATAATTTTTGGTAGGAAGTTTAACTATCCATAGAGAACCCAAATTACCTAATATCAGTCAATTCGCATGAAAAACCTGCCCAAACTAAGCAAATTTTTGAAGTTTGGGAGGTTCTGTTATATGGGGTCTAAACTAAAGAGTCGTCCATTTTTTGGTAGTAAGATGTGTGCCCAATGAGAACCCCAAATACCAAATTACAACAGGTTTCGATAAAAAACCTGCTCAAAATATTGAAATTTGAGAGGTCGTGTTATATAGGGCTACCCTACCCTAATGGACCCATATAGATAATTTTTAGTAGGAAGATTTGCAACCCAATAAGAACTTAAAATACCGATTTGCAGCCAATTCGGCTGCAATATGTTACCAAAATACGAAATTTTTGACGTTCCGTAATATGGAGGCTAACCTAAAATACGAACCGATTTCGATACTTTTTGGTGGGAGAATTTGCGACCCAATGAAAATCCAAAATACGACATTACAGGCAATTAGGCTAAAAACCTGCTCGAACTCCCTACAATATCGAAACTGGCGATGTAAAAGCCTCGATTTTTTTAAATAGTTTTCTAAAGCCTACTTTTAGGTAAAAAAAAATCATTTTTCTAAAGCATACCCTTAAGAGCGGATTTTTAATAATAATTTGTTAAAGCCTACCCTTAGGCGTGGATTTCAAAACAAAAATTATTTTTCAGAGCTTATTTATAGGCGTGAATTTTTGAAAAATATTTTTCAGAGCTTCTTTGTATCCGCGGATTTTTATTTTTTTTTCGATTCGATTTTTCCGATACTCCTGAATTTTGTTATTAAATATTTTTTCAAGCCTAAAACCTACCCTTAGGATTTTTTTAAAGAATATTTTTAGTACCCTAATATGTCCTGGATTTTTAAAAAAAAATTGTTTTTTCTCCCAATATAGTCCTTTTTGTTTAATTGGTGGTTCGAACAATCCAGATTGATCCCTTACAACCCTGATCATGTCACAACACTATACGAACAATAACAAAGCCTAGACCAAAAAAACAAATGAACTAAACCACCAACAACAAATTTACAACAATAACAACAACACAAAAATCAACAATTATCGAGAAGAACAACACTTCAATAAAAAAAGAAACCATACAACCAACCATTCTTCAACCCATCCAACCCATCTGTACAATAATAATAAATAGCAAACCAAACAGAAAAAATCATGTTGTAATCTTATCAAAACAATAACAACAACAACACCAAAAAACAACGAGAACAACACACCACAGCAACAAATATGATAAACGACGTAAGCAAAATGTCAGCAGCGGCTGTAGTTGCTGTGGCTGCGATCAACGACACGACACAGCAAGCACAACGGGGAAATTGTCAAAGAGAGCAACAACAACGACGGTTGGAGCAAGAACAAGAGAGTCAACAACAAAGAGGTGAGATTGATGGTAGTAGTAGTAGTCGTTGTGTTGATGTGTTTTCCAACGACACAACCCACGCCAACAACGATGACAACAATAAATGTAAACAACATTCGTTTGTTAGCCACGAACTGTTATGCTCTTCTCGTCGTCGGCTGGAGAGTCTCTCCACTGAAGAGAGTATCGTTTGTATGATAAATAAATCAACAAGTGGTGGTGGTGGTCGGGCGTCAGAGCAGCCCAACAACAACAACATTGTGAGGGAGCACAATATCGTTGAGGGAGAAGAACAAACGACGACGTTAACGGTAAAACCCTCGTCGCTGTTGTTGTTGTTGCCTGCATCATCATCGTCGCCGTCGTCTGAGGTATTACAAAATCAAAGGCATAAAAACATAACAAACGTAGCGGCCAAAGCCAGTTATCATAGAACTGTGGAAAAGGACAGATCGCAGCTAGAAATATATTGCAAAGCTCACCAATGTGAACTACTGGTAGAAGAATCGTCAAAGCTTTCTCAGGCCAGAATTCATCAAGAACAAGACAAAGACAAACAACAGCAACAAGTGGATATAAATTTTACGCGAATACCAAGTTTGGCAGAACGTAAAGCCTTGCTGAAACAGGAATTTTTTAAAGATTTCTCACAATTGGATACAAAACCAACAGCCGCAGCAACATCAGGTCTCAGCAAACGTCTATTGAAAAAACAACACAATTTAAAATTGAAAATACCCCAAGCAAAGGAGGAGAATAAACCTGCGGAAAAATCTCTGGTGGAATTAAGAAAATTGGATTTACAAAATAATCAAAAATTAAAAAACCTTGCCCCGCTTCCCGAATTGAAAAACCCCAAAACTTGCAACTTCCCAAGTGTCAAAGCATTAGCCAAACGTTTCGATATGATTGTGCCGCAAACAAAAATCACCTCTGATATGGATATGGTCTCTTTGAAACCGGAAACCATGGATCAACGTAGCTCACCCCTCTCCGATGAAGGTTGTAATTTGGGCCACAGCCCCTATAGCTCGGATGATGACAATGATTCCATACGTACCACACAAACCGCCATTGAACGTCTGCCCACCAACTCTAAACGTAAAGACAAAGTGGCCCGTTCGGCCAGCAGTGATTCGGCATTGGGTTTGGAGGTCGATGAATCCCTTATGGATACTTCCGAGGTGGCGGTTCCCCCTCCACCAGGACAACAACAAAAACGTCGCATGACTCTAACCGTTACAGACTTACCTCTACGGCCAGCTCTACTACCCTTGGCGGAGCCGACCACCCTACCGGACTCCCCACCCGTTGATATGCTCTCCAATTTTAGTCTCTCCCAGACACAAGTACCTACCAAAGTTTTACTCGAGGAACGTGTTGTGGAAATACCCGAAGATCCCCGTTCCGGTGGCAGTTCGCGCCGTGAGTCGTCCCAGTCCTGCATTTCCGATTTCCCACCCGGTGAAATGCAAGGTGTGCGTTTTGTACGCACCCCATCTGTCGTGGTTTCCGACTATTCCGATGATATTATGTGTGGCATTACCCTGGAGGAAATCGAATATTTTCGTGCCCAACGTATGCGACGTCGCTCCTCATTGGATACCGCCGGCACCGAAAAAGATGCGCTCGACAATAACTCCGATGTAAGTGCCGCCTCATCGTGCAGCAATCTCTACTATTGTGGTTCCACGATATCCGCCTTGGACGGAGCCGAGTGTCTGGTGAATGGTATGCGTTTGCAGCTGGAGCGTAAATCCTCTGATTGTTCCAGCTGTTCGTTGGGCAGTGGCGATGAGGAGTTAACACCCACCACCATCACAGCGGGCACCACCAGTCTCACCATACCTGAACAACCCGAAGACTGTCAAGATTTATCGGATATGTTGGCCAATCAACATCTGTCCGGTAAACGACCGAAAAAGGTAGGTGCCACCACCACAGCGGGGGGATTTTTAGCCGTAGAGAATAATACAAATAATATACCCTGATTTTATATTTCCGAAATTAAAACAACACAAAAGGGCTAAGGGTTTTAATTTTTTCAAAACCCAAACTAGTCATGATTTAGTATATAGAAAAAAAAATACAACAACAACATAATCTCACAATCTATTTGTCATATAACATAAATTTTAGTTTGTAAGGCTTTTTTGTTTGTATTTATATATATTTATATATAAATAATTATATACATACATATACGTGAATATGTTTTTTAAGGCGTTTATATATATATTTTGTAAATATTTAATTAGTTTTAAAATTTATAAAAAAAATCACAACAACAACAAAAGTATTATAATAACTAAAAACAAATATTTTATAATTTTTAGATTTGTATATATAAAAAATAAAAAAACAAAAACAAAAATCAACAACAACAACAAAAATAAACAAACATTAAACAAACTCGTGTTTTATGAAATCAATTCATTTTTTTTTTGCAATTTTTATTAAAAGCAGAATGGTGGTGGGAAAGGGAGGGAGAGAGTAGTTTTTTTTATTTTTTTTTAATTCAATTCCAATTTTTAATTACTAAAAATTTTAATTTTTTTGGAAAACCTTTAATTTAAAAATACAAATAATAAAAAAAAATATTTTTTTAATATTGAGATTTTTTAAATTTTTTCATGAATATTAAAAATGTACAATCCAAAAAAACTTAAATTTTTAAAAACTTTAAATTTTTTTAATATTTCAAAAAATACTTTTGGTAAAATTCAATTTTTTTATCTTCATTTTCATTTCATTTTTTTTAAATGAAAATTATTAAAAAATTTTCAAAATCAATTGTCATTAATTACTAAAAAAATAAAAAAAATATTTCAAAATTTAATCTTTATAGCTTCTCAATCTTCTTCAAATCCATGTTTAGGAATTTTCATGGCTGTAGTTTCGATTATAGAAAAAAATCGTTCAAAATCCCTTTAAATTTTGAAGAACTTCGATATTTAGTATTTTTGATTGTATATGGCGTATAAGTGCTGCCGCTACTCATACGTCCGGGTGTACTCGTTTAATAATTTGCTTTAATATTATTCATACGTTCTGGAGATTCTGAAGTGATGAAAGATTTAAGAATAATATTAAAAAAAGGCCAGGGTCTTAATAGTTCTTTATAGAGGTCTAAACATGCATTAGCAAATTCTTTTAAATAACTGAAAGGTCTTTAGAATAATATGTCATAGGTTGTAGTTCCCATAGGCTTTTAGAAAAAAAATTTTAAAAATTCATTCTGATTATGAAAACTATTTTTTTAATAAATTTTTTTAATAATACCAATTTCCATTTTCCAAAAAAATCAATTCAAAATATTTTGAAATCCCCTTCCTTTGTCATGAAAATCGATATTTAGTATTTTTATTACATACGGCGTATAAGTGCTGTCATGATGCATACGCCCTAATGGACTCAATCACTACTTAAATTAATATATATTATACGCACTGGATTACTGCTGGGCTCCTAGTCATATCAAAAGTTTCACAGAGGAAATAGAATTAAAAAATTTCAAAAAAAAAACACTCTTCCAAAAAAATATTTTTTATTTGAATAATTCCAGGTTCCTCCCAAAAATCCATTAAAGATATTTTGAAATTCCCGTCTACTGCTGGACTCCTAGTGGTCTCAAAGGTCTCTGAAAGGAAATATAATAAAAAAAATAAAATTTCGATATAATTCTCAGAGTCTTTTAAGGAAGTATAAAAATCCTAAATTTAAACTTTCTCCTTCAGAAAAAATATATATTTTTTTACAAATATCAAGTTTTACCCTCTCAAAAATCTATTAACATTTTCTTGAAATCCCCTTTCCTTTTGAAGAAATTCGATATTTAGTATTTTGGTTGCATATGGCGTATAAGTATTGTCATGATGTATATGCCCAAGTGGGCACCTTCAATAATTACATTAATATAAATCAAACGCATTGGAGTACTGCTACACTCTCAGTGACCTCAAAAGTTTCTTAGGAAATATTTACCAAAGCCTCAAAGTCTTCTAAAAAAAATTAAAAAAATATTCTCCTAGGTTACAAAGAACTCTAGAAAGTATTTATAAACAATTCATAATTTTAGGTCTTAATTTTTTTAAATTCCACTATTTTATTAAAGAAAGAATTGAAGAAATACGCATCTAAGCCTTAAATTATTCAAAAACATATTTTTATGGAATCTTCTCTGGTAGCTCCTCAGGATATATTTTTAAAAAATCCACTTTACATGATTTCAACGTCCTCATGAAAATATTTTTAAAAACTTTAAGCTTCTAGTTCTAAAACTTCTTCAGTGAATAATAAATGGAAGAAAAACAATTTGACACGTTCGAAATATTTTTTTCCTCCCAAAAATCCCTTAAAAATAGTTTAAAATCCCTTTTCCTTTTCAAGAAATTCCATATTTAGTATTTTGGTTACATACGACGTATAAGTATTGTCATGACGCATACGCCCAAGTTGACTTCTTCAAAAATGTTTTAATACGCACTGGAGTACTGCCGGATTCCCAGTGGTCTGAAAAATCACATATATATGTCTAAGAATTTCATAAGGAAGTATTAGAAAAATCTATTTTTTTTGGAAAATGCCAAGTTCTACCCTCCCAAGAATTCATTAAAATTTTCTTGAAATCCAATTTCCTTTTCAAGAAATCCTATATTTAGTATTTTGGCTATATACGACGTATAGGTATTGTCATGACTCATGCGCTCAAATGGACACATTAAATAATTACATTAATATAAATCATACGCACTTGAGTACTGGTGGACTCCCAGTGGTCTCAATAGTCGCTTAGGAAATAAAATTAGAAAAAAAAACAGAAATCTTAAATCATCCATTTAGGTCTAAGAATTCCTTGTGGAAGTATTAAAACCTCTTTTCTTCTGAAAAAAAAAAATATTTTTATTTTGAAAAATACCCAGTTCTACCCTCCCAAAAATTCGAAAAAAATATTTTGAAATGTCCTTTCCCTAAAACAAATTAGAATAAATAAATTAGGATAAATTCGATTTATAGTATTTTGATTTCATAGGGCGTATAAGTATTGTCACGACTCATACGCCCAAGTGGACACATTCAATAATTACATTAATATAAATCATACGCACTGAGGGACTGCTAGTATCCAGCACTAGTAGTCCACTTCTTTCTTAGGAAAATAAAACATCGCGTCCGAAAGAAATGTGTTTTTTTTTTTAATACCAAGTTCTAACCTTCCAATAATCCATTAAATATAAATAGAATTAGAAAATGCCCTTAGGGTCACTTAAGGAAGTATAAAAAATCCTAAATTTAAACTTTTCCCTTCCGGAAGAAAATATATATATATTTTTTTAAATATCAAGTTTTTCCCTCACGAAAATCCTTTATTTTTTTTTTTTGAAATTCCCTTTCTATTTTGTAGAAAATCGATATTTAATGTTATGGTTACCTAGACGTATAAGTATTGTCACGACTCATACGCCCAAGTGGACACATTTAATATTTACATTAATATAAATCATACGCATTGGAGTACCCAGTACTAAACTCTTAGTGGCCTCAGAAGTCCTTTAGGAAATAAAATTAGGCCACAAAATCCTCTAGAAAATATTAAAGGAAATCTCGAGACCACAAAGACCTCTAGGAAATATTGAAAATGAAATTCATGCTTTTATGTCTCAAAATTTTGTTAGGAATCTTTTTAGAAAATTCCACACTCCTGGGTTTGAATTTGTTTATAAAAATTTTCTTCCTTTAGGTCTCACAAATTTTTAGGAAATATTTTAGAAAATTCCACACTCCTAGGTTTGAAATTTTTCTTTAAAATATTTTTTTCAGGTTTCAATATATTATACGCACTCGATTACTGCTGGACTCCTAGTCATATCAAAAGTTTCACAGAGGAAATAGAATTAAAAAATTTCCAAAAAAAAAAAAAAACACTCTTCCGAAAAAATATTTTTTATTTGAATAATTCCAGGTTCCTCCCATTAAAGATATTTTGAAATTCCCGTGTACTGCTGGACTCCTATAATAAAAAAAAATAAAATCACGATATAATTCTCAGAGTACTTTAAGGAAGCATAAACAATCCTAAATTTAAAATTTCCCCTTCCAAAAAAATATACATTTTTTAAAAATATCAAGTTTTACATTCCCAAAAAGCCATTTAATTTTTTTTTGAAATCCCCTTTCCTTTTCTAGAAAATCGATATTTAATATTTTGCTTACATACGACGTATAATTATTGACACGACTCATACGCCCAGATGGACATATGTAATAATTTCATTAATATAAATCATACGCACTGGAGTACTGCTGAACTTCTAGTGATCTCAGAAGTCTTTTAGAAAATATTTTAGAAAAATCAAAGCCTCAAAGTCCTCTACACAAAAATTAAAAAAAAAAATTAGGTTACAAAGAACTCTAGCAAGCTTATACAAACAATTCATAATTTTAGGTCTTATTTTTTTTAAATTCCAATCTTTCAGTAAGGAACGAATTGAAAAAATACGCATCTAAACCTAAAATTATTCTAAAAAATATTGTTATGGAATCTTCTCTAGTAGCTCCTCAGAATATATTTAAAAAAATCCACACTACTAGGTTTCAATGGCCGCATGAAAATATTTTTCAAATCTTCAAGCTTCTAGTTCTAAAACTTCTTCAGTGAATAATAAAAGGAAGAAAAACAATTTGACACGTTCGAAATATTCTTTTCCTCCCAAAAATCCCTTAAAAATAGTTTAAAATCCCTTTTCCTTTTCAAGAAATTCCATATTTAGCATTATGGTTACATACGACGTATAAGTATTGTCATGACGCATACGCCCAAGTTGACTTCTTCAAAAATGTTTTAATATACATCATACGCACTGGAGTACTGGCGGATTCCCAGTGGTCTGAAAAATCACATATATATGTCTAAGAATTTCATAAGGAAGTATTAGAAAAATCTATTTTTTTTTTGGAAAATACCAAGTTCTACCCTCCCAAGAATCCATTAAAATTTTCTTGAAATCCCCTTTCCTTTTCAATAAATCCTATATTTAGTATTTTGGCTATATACGACGTATAAGTATTGTCATGACTCATACGCCCAAATGGACACATTAAATAATTACATTAATATAAATCATACGCACTTGAGTACTGGTGGACTCCCAGTGGTCTCAATAGTCGCTTAGGAAATAAAATTAGACAAAAAAAAAACAGAAATCTGAAATCATCCATTTAGGTCTAAGAATTCCTTGTGGAAGTATTAAAACCTCTTTTCTTCTGAAAAAAAAATATTTTTATTTTGAAAAATACCCAGTTCTACCCTCCCAAAAATTCGTAAAAAAATATTTTGAAATGTCCTTTCCCTAAAACAAATTAGAATAAATAAATTAGGATAAATTCGATTTATAGTATTTTGATTTCATAGGGCGTATAAGTATTGTCACGACTCATACGCCCAAGTGGACACATTCAATAATTACATTAATATAAATCATACGCACTGGAGGACTGCTAGTGTCCAGCACTAGTAGTCCAGTTCTTTCTTAGGAAAATAAAACATCGCGTCCGAAAGAAATGTTTTTTTTTTGTTAATACCAAGTTCTAACCTTCCAATAATCCATTAAATATAAATAGAATTAGAAAATGCCCTTAGGGTCACTTAAGGAAGTATAAAAAATCCTAAATTTAAACTTTTCCCTTCCGGAAGAAAATATATATATTTTTGTAAATGTTAAGTTTTTCCCTCACGAAAATCCTTTAATTTTTTTTTTGAAATTCCCTTTCCTTTTTGTAGAAAATCGATATTTAATGTTATGGTTACCTAGACGTATAAGTATTGTCACGACTCATACGCCCAAGTGGACACATTTAATATTTACATTAATATAAATCATACGCATTGGAGTACCCAGTACTAAACTCTTAGTGGCCTCAGAAGTCCTTTAGGAAATAAAATTAGGCCACAAAATCCTCTAGAAAATATTAAAGGAAATCTCGAGACCACAAAGACCTCTAGGAAATATTGAAAAATGAAATTCATACTTTTAGGTCTCAAAATTGTTGAGGAAATATTTTAGAAAAGTCCACACTCCTAGGTTTGATTTTTTTATAAAATTTTTTTTCTTTTAGGTCTTACAATTCTTGAGGAGATATATTTAAAAATTTCACACTCCTAGGTTTTAAATTTTTTTTATAATTTTTTTTTTCTTAAAATCCAGGTTTAATTTTTTTTCAAAATTATTTTTTTTTCTAGAAATTTTTTTCACTTCTCCCCAAAGAAAATTATTTTGATTTTGTAACAACAACAAAAAATCTGAAATCTGAATTTCGTATGGCGTCTCTGTTATATTAGTTGGCTTTTCGTTGATGTTGTTGTTGTTTTTTATTATTTTTTATATCACTCCCTCCCCCGAAAATTATCTTATCGGAATGAAAAATAAAAAAATGAAACGAAAACAATAACAATATTGTTGCTCTGATATTTTCAGAACGTTACTTATTTTCACTTCTTTGCTTTGTTGTTGTTGGTGTTGATGGCATTTTGTTGTTGTTGTCTGTTAACCTTAATTAACTTTTGTGTTGGGGCAAATGTTGTTGGGTGTTGCTGTTGTTGTTGTTGTATTTTTATCTTTTTATTATTATAACAGCAGAAAAATTTATCTGAATTACTTTATGAAAATTGGAACAGACGGACGGACAGACAGTCAGACTGGCAGCAGGTAAGGTAGATTGGAAGGACGGCCAGGCAGGCAGACAGACACACAGACAGGTAGATATAAAGTTAAGTGGCGATTGTCGTCTGGGGGAAGAAGTCATCCAGTTCAGAAAAAGAAACTGAAGAAGAGGAGGAGTAAAAGAAACTTGCCTAAATGTTCTGAAGACAAAGAAAAACTTTAAATCGGCAAATAAGGCAAAGTTTTTTCCCCAAAATACAGTGGGTCACAAATAATGTGGCATTTCAGGACAATTAATTTTGACATTAAGAACATTTCAGATTAAAAATGTTACGTTAAGAATTTTATAGAAAACTTTTTATGGGAAATTCAGGAGAGATTTTTCGAAAAAAAAAAAATATTTTCAGTACCCCTTATAGCCAGTCCGGACTGTGTATATATCCAGTGGTAGTTAAGGTTTGGTAGATGTTTATTTGCTGAAAGTTTTTTTGGGAAGTTCTCTAGAGATTTAAAAAAAAAAAATAAAAAAATCCATTACCCCTTATAACCAGTTCTGACTGTTGTATATATCCAGTGGTAGTTAAGGTTCGGCAGTTGTTTATATATGAAATTTTTTTTTAGTTTTTTGTTATGTTTATAAATAATTTTGTGTTTTTATAATACCCTCAGAATTTATGCTTAAAATTTAGGACAGAGATTGGACTGAAAGCAGGCACACTCGTGTTTTTATCGAAGTCGTAAATTTTTATAAAAATAATTATATCAATAAAATCTTTCTTTGGTCATATAAAAAAAGGGAGAGAGATAAATTTTGTATGATGAAATTTAAGCCAGACAAAATTATGCGGAAATATAAATCAAATACGAGAGGCTACAAAAAGGTCTGAAAATTAAATCTGAAAGCCTTTCATCAAATGAAAGTCCTCTAGAAATATTTCTACAAAAAATCTCTCTTTTAGGTCTGAAAGTCCTCTGGAAAATATTACAAAAGACCACAATTCTAAGTCTCAAATTCCTTTAGAAAACCTGTTAAAAAGTCCATAATCAAAAAGTCCTTTAGAAAATATTACAAAAAAGTCCACACCTCTAAGTCTCAAACCTCGCTTCTAAATCTCAAAGTCCTCTGGAAAATATTAAAAAAATCCATACTTCTAGGTCTAAAGGTGCTATAGAAAATCTGTTAAAAATGTCCATAATTCTAGGCCTAAAAGTCCTCTATAAAATATCACAAAAAAGTCCATAATTCTAGGCCTTAAAGTCCTCTAGAAAATCTGTTAAAAGAGTCCATACTTCTAGACCCAAAAATCCTCTTGAAAATCTGTTAAAAAAATCATCATTTAATTAATTAGAATTTTTTTAAACAATTACCTCTAGAAAATATTTAAAAAAAAAACGTCCACACTTCTAAGTCTCAAAGTCCTCTAGGAAATAATACAAAAAAGTCCATACTCCTAGGCCAAAAAGTCCTTTCGAAAATATGTTAAAAAATCATTATTTGGTTCATTGGATTTTTTTTAACAAATACTATGTTCCGCCTGCAAATCTCCATTAAATTTTTGTTGAAACCCGCCTTGGATTTTCCAAAAAAATCGATATTTTTATTTTGGTTTCATATGGCGTATAACTATCGTCACGACTCATACGCCCATATGGACATATTCAATAATTTCATTAATATTATTCATACGCTCTGGAGTACTGCTGAACTCCTAGTGGTCTCAAAAGCCCCTAAGAAAATATTTATGAAAAATCAAAGCCTCAATGACCTGTACAAATACTACAAAAAAATATTTTTCCATAATTTATGGTCACAAAAAATTTCTCGTTTATAGGTCTCTAAGTACTAAACAAATACTAGGTCTCCACTTTTTGAAAATCTTCCTAAATACGAAATGAAAGTCCTCTAGAAAATATTTCTACAAAAACCTCGCTACTAGGTCTCAAAGTCCTCTGGAAAATATTTTAAAAAAGTCCACACTTCTAAGTCTCAAAGTTGTCTAGAAAATCAGTTAAAAAGTACATAATTCTAGGCCTTGAAGTCCTCTAGAAAATATTACAAAAAAAATCCATACTTCTAGGTCTAAAAGTCCTCTAGAAAATCTGTTGAAAACATCATAATTTGCAAAACCTGCAAAACCTCTTTAATTTTGTGTTTAAATCGCTTTGATTTTCCAAAAAAAAATCGATATTTTTATTTTGGTTACATACGGCGTATAAGTATTGCCACGACTCATACGCCCAGATGATTTCGTTAATATAAATAATACGCACTGGAGTTCAGCTGAACTCCTGGTGGTCTCAAAAGTCCCTTAGGAAATATTTATGAAAAACCAAAGCTTCAAGGCTACAAAAAAATAAAAAAATATATATTCTTCTAGGCCACAAAGACCTCTAGCAGAGATCATACCTTCAAAACTAAAGTTCTTTGTTTTTGCAAATCCCTTTTCATTCCGAGGCGTATAAGTATTGTCACGACTCATACGACCAAGAGAACACCTTCAAAAAATTTGTTAATAGAAATCATACGCACGGAGTACGGCTGAACTCCTGGTGGTCTCAAAAGTCCCTTAAAATTTTTTTATAAAAATCAAAGGCTCAAAGACTTATAAAAAAATAGAAAAAATTCTATTCTTCTAGATCACAAAGACATCTCGCAGAGATCCATATTTTTAGCTCCATCGAAATATTTTTCCTGAAAAAATCAAGTCCTACCTACAAAACCCTATTAAATGTCATTGAAATCTCTTTTGCTTTGCATGAAATTCGATTTTTATTATTTTTTTGTTACATACGGCGTATAAGTATTGTCACAACTCATACGCCCAGATGGTCATATTCAATAATTTTATTAATATAAATCATACGCAGTAAATTCGTTAAAAATTTATTTAAAATCCCCATTTCTTTTCCAGAAATTCAAAATTTAGTATTTTGATTATATATGGCGTATAAGAATTGTCATGACTCATACGCCCACATGGACTCAATCAATAATTTCAATAATATGATATCAAAAGAGGTTATATAGGTTTCAAGTCCTCTACAAAATATTAAAAAAATATGTTTCTAAGTCACAAAGAAAAAAAAAATCCACCCGTTCAGATCTCAAAGTCTCTTAGAAAATAAACTTTTAGGTCATAAAGACCTCTAGAAAATATTTTAAAAAAAATCCAACCATATTTTTTTGGCGATTCTTCTCAATTGGTTTAGGTATTCGAGTTCGGAAATTCTATTAGGATATATTTTATATCCGAAATATTGAGTTGTGTTTCTAGAAATATATTGAAAAAAAATTTAATTTATTTTTAGACCTCTAGAAGTGCTCTAGAAAATCTTCTTTAAAAATTCCACTCTTCTGGTGTCAAAGTCCTTCAGAAAATTGAAGCCCTTCAGAAAATTGAGACCTAGAACCCTCAAAGTCCTCCAGAAAAACCTCCTTTCTAAAATCTCCTTTCGAAATGCTCATTTTGAAATCTACCAGTTGGTATTTTAAAAAAACATCTAATTTCTATTCCTTTTCACTTAAATTCAATACTTTGCCTTCTGGTCCCATATGACGTATACGTATTGTCATGTCTTATACGCTAAGGTGGCCGATATCAGTTTAATTGCTCTAAAATTATTCATATGCACTTTAGAAAATATTCTTAAAAAAAATCCACGCCAGGTAAATTACATAATCTTTGGTAAATATTTTTTGGAGAAATCCACGCCTCAAGATTCTTGAGAAAAAAATTCTTAAAAATCCACTTCTTGTGTTTTGCGGGACCTTCAGAAAATATTTTTAAAATTTCTATGGCTTGTAGGCTGCAGATTCTTTGGATGATATTCGAAACAAATTCAGGAATTGTGGTCTGCAGAAAATATTCTCCAAAAAAATCCGCACCTTGTAGTCTGTAGATTCTTTAGAAAATATTTAAAAAAAAATCGAAGCCTTGTGGGCCTGCAGATGCTTTAGAAAATATTCTTGCGGATTAAAAAAAATATTTTAAAATTTATTTTTTTCGAAAATCCATGACTTTCTTATCAAAAACCTCATTTTAGGATATTGGTGTGAAGGGAAAAAATATTCTCCATAAAATTCCATTATAGGTCACCGAACAAAAGAAATCGATAGGCCCACTATAAACCATAGAAATACCTGCTACAATATTCAATATAATAAAAAAGGAATAAATAGGTCGTAGGTTTTTAAACATTTTTTAAATAATAGCCTATTTCTCACAAAATACTCCGTTCTAGAGGGTCGCTACTAAGAAATAAAATATTCTCCATAGAATTTCACTATAGGTCACCGAACAAAAGAAATCGATAGGCGCACGGTAAACCATAGAAATATCAGCTCTAATATTTGATATAGAATAAAAATTTAATAACTCGTTTTATTTTCAACATTTTTGAGTCGTAGCCTATTTCTCACAAAATACTCTACTTTGGAGGGTTGCTTCAGAGAGAGAAAATATTCTCCATCGAATTTCACTATAAGTCATCGAACAAAAGAAATCGATAGGCCCACTGTAAAGCATAGAAATATCAGCTCCAATATGCTATATAAAATAAAATCCTTAATTGTTTGTTTAGTTTTCAACAATTTTTGAGTCGCAGCTTATTCCACTTTTGAGCTCCAAATTAAATTCTTTTAAAATTCTTTCCCTTTCCTTAAAACCCTTTCTTCTTTGAGAATATTGGTATTTAGGATTTTTGCTAATTTACACCGTATACATATTTTCATAATTCATACGCCCAAGTGGGCATAGTAAATTATTAATTTAATATTAGTCATACGCAATGAGGGTATAGGCCCTTGAAAAATATTCTGTATATGCCCTTGCAATCAAATAATATTTTTAAAAGTCCGAAAAAAATAATATTCACCCTTAAAAATTAAAAAAATCCCATGTATATGTGGCGTATACCTATTGCCAATACTTATACGCCCAGGTGGTCATCTTCAGCAATTCATTTAATATTGTTCATACGCACTGGAGTTCTGCAAATCTGATAAGAGGTAAAGGGGGACCTTTTTCAAGAGGTAGTTTATTAATTTATTTTTTTCTTTCGTAAAACAGAACTTATCGCTCCAATTAATCTTAGAAAAAAAAAACACAATTCCGAAAATTCAGCCGCCCATTTGTAGATCCAATCTTTATGCCTATCTTGCAAATATTTGATTTACAATAATTTTATTTTAATCAAATATTGTTATTTTTTCATTCGTTATCAGACAAACATACAACAAAAATTAACAAAACATGTCACGTGTACCCAGAGAATACTTAGAAATCCATAGCGAACACCCGGTTTCTTTTTAAAAAGTGGTAAATAAACCCCGATGTTTATCAAAATGTCAAGACGAGACATACTTGATGAATTTGTTGGGTTATCATAATGAAATGAAAACAATATCAAATAGATGAAAGTTCATAGAAATTCTATTTATTACTAAAAACATTGTTAAATAAATATTACCGAACATTGAATAGAAGGAATTCCGCAGAGACGAGATATAAACTACTACTTCGTTTTTTGTGAAGCTGTCAGGCAGATGTCTAGGATTTTATCTTTGGGAATTTTACTAGGAATTGTTTTGAAAACCTAATAAAAATGTTGTGTGGACCAAGGTATGGCTGAGAACTTCTATAAACTAAATACTGGGAATTTCAAATTTCATTTAAATACTGGGAAAATTTTCTGAGAAATAATGGGAATTGTTGAGAAATATATTTAATATAAATTTTTTCTATTTAATGCCAATTTCTTCCACAAAACTTCATTTTAGCGGAATGGTGCCAACGGAGAAAATATTCCCCATCGAATTCCACTATAAGTCACCGATGAAAATAATCGCCTAGACCCACTATATATCATGGAAATATCGACTTCCATTTTTTTTTATAAAATGAAAAAAAAATATTTTTGGGTTCTTTTGAATTTGGGTCAATTTCTCACCAAATACTTCATTTTAGAGGTTTGATGGAAATAGAAAAAATATTCCTCATCAAATTCCACTATATGTTGCCGAACAAAAGAAATCGATTGGGGGACTATATATTCCGGTAATATCGCTTCGAATTTGGCTATTTAAAATTTATTATATTTTTAGGTATATTTTATGTTTTCCTTTGAATTTCAGTCAATTTCTTATCCAAAACCTCATTGCAGACGATTGGTCTGAATGGAAAAAATATTCTCCATAAAATTCCACTATAGGTCACCGAACACAAGAAATCGGTAGAACGACTGTAAACTATACAAATATCCGCTACAATATTCGATATAAAATAAAAAATAAATTATTCCTTGGTTTTTCAATATTTTTGAGTCGTAGCCTATTTCTCCAAAAATACTCCGTTTTAGAGGGCCGCTACTAAGAGATAAAATATTCTCCATCGAATTTTACAATAGGTCACCAAACAAAAGAAATCCATAGGCCCACTGTTAACCATAGAAATATCAGCTTCAATATTCGATACAAAATTAAAAAAATAAATTATTCCTTGGTTTTTCAATATTTTTGATTCGTAGCCAATTTCTCCAAAAATACTCCTTTTTAGAGGGCCGCTACTAAGAGATAAAATATTCTCCATCGAATTTCACTATAGGTCACCGAACAAGAGAAATCGATAGGCCCACTGTAAACTATAAACATAGCAGCTCCAATATTCGATATAAAAAGAAAAAAATCAATAAGTCGTAGATATTTAAATATCTTTGAGGCGTAGCCTATTTCTCCCAAAATACTCCGTTATAGAGGATCGCTACTAAGAGATAAAAAATTCTCCATCGAATTTCACTATAGGTCAACGAACAAAAGAAATCGGTAGAACCACTGTAAACCATATAAATATCCGCTCCAATATTAGATATAATAAAAAAGGAAGTCGTAGATTTTTAAACATTTTTGAATAATAGCCTATTTCTCCAAAAATACTCCGTTTTAGAGGGCCGCTACTAAGAGATAAAATATTTTCCATCGAATTTCACAATAGGTCCCAATACAAAAGAAATCCATAGGCCCACTGTAAACCATAGAAATATCAGCTTCAATATTCGATACAAAATTAAAAAAATAAATTATTCCTTGGTTGTTCAATATATTTGATTCATAGCCAATTTCAGCCAAAATACTCCGTTCTAGAGTGTCGCTACTAAGAAAGAAAATATTCTCCATCGAATTTCACTAAAGATCAGCGACCAAGGAAATCGATAGGCCCACTGTAAACTATAGAAATAGCTACAATATCGACATAAAATAAAATCCTTTATTGTTTGGTTATTTTTCAACATTTTTAAATCGCAGCCAATTTCTCCCAAAATACTCCGTTCTAGAGGGTCGCTACTAAGAGAGAAAATATTCTCCATCGAATTTTACTGTAGGTCACGGAACAAAAGAAATCGATAGGTCCACTGTAAACCATAGAAATATCAGCTTCAATATTCGATATAAAATAAAATAAATAAATAATTCGTAGATTTTTAAATATCTTTGACGCATAGCCTCTTTCTCCCATACCACTCCATTCTAGAGGGTCGCTACTAAGAGAAAAAGTATTCTCCATCGAATTTCACTATAGGTCACCGAACAAAAGCAATCGATAGGTCTACTATATACCATAGAAATATCAGCTCCAAAATGCTATATTTATTAAAAATTTAATTTGTTGGGTTATTTTTGGGCATTTTCGAATTTTGGTCATTTTCTACCATATTACTCTACTTTAACGGGTTGGTCTAAATGGATGAAATATTCTCCATAAAATTCCACTATAGGTCACCGAACAAAAGAAATCGCTGGACCTTATATATAACCTTGAAATATCAGTCGGAATTTGACTACTTAAAATGTTATGTTTTTGCCTTATTTTTTCATATTAATTTCAAATTACGTCAAAATCGACCCCTCGCCTTCTCTTTAAGGGGTAGCTTTCAAAGAAAAAAATATTCGCCATCAAATTTCACTATAAGTTCCGGAAGTAAAGAAATCGGTAGGTCTACTATATGCTATAAATAAATAGGCTCCAAAATGCTTCTTAATAAAAAAATGTATATTTGTGGGCTATTTTCGGGCATTTTCGAATTTTGGTCATTTTCTCCCACATTACCCCACTTTAGCGGGTTGGCACTAATGGAGAAAATATTCTCCATAAAATTTTACTATAGGTCACCGAATATAAGAAATCGCTGGACTTACTATGTAGCCTTGAAATATACGACGGAAATTGGCTAAATACAAAATTCTTTTTTTTTTTTGTTTAATTTCTTTTTAATTATTTTAAAATATGTCAAAAATCTTCCCCTACCCTTCCCTTTAGAGGCTTGCTGTCAAAGAAAAAAATATTCTTCATCGAATTTCGCTATAAGTTCCGAAACAAAAGAAATCTGTAGGCCTACTATATGCTATAGATATATAGGCACCAAAATGCTACATTACTTGAAAATATAATTTTTCGGTTATTTTTGGGCATTTTCTAATTTTGGTAATTTTCTCCCACATTGTTCCACTTTGGCGAGTTGGTATCAATGGAAAAAAAATTTATCCATAAAATTTCACTTTAGGTAGACCTACTATATAGCCTTGAAATATCCCTCGGAATTTGGCTAAATAAAAAATTATTTTATATTTCTTTAATTTCTTACCTATTTTAAGTTAGGTCAAAAATCTCCCCCTCTGCCCCACTTTAGAGGTTTGTTGTTAATGAAAGAAATATTCTCCATCGAATTTCACTATATGTCACCGAACAAAATAAATCGCTGGACCTTCTATATAGGCTCGAAATATCCATCGGAATTTGGCTAAATAAAAAATTATTGTTATTTCTTTAATTTCTTACATATTTTAAGTTAGGTCAAAAATCTCCCCCTCTATCCCACTTTAGAGGTTTGTTGCTAATGAATGAAATATTATCCATCAAATTCCACTATAGGTCATCGAACAAAAGAAATCGCTGGACCTACTATATAACCTTGAATTATCTGTCGGAATTTAGCTAAATAAAAAATTATTTTTATTTCTTTAATTTCTTACCTATTTTAAGTTATGTCGAAAATCTCCCCCTCTATCCCACTTTAGAGGTTTGTTGTTAATGAAAGAAATATTCTCCATCGAATTTCACTATAGGTCACCGAACCAAAAAAATCGCTGGACCTACTATATAGGCTCGAAATATCCGCCGAAATTTGACTATATAAATAATTTATTTTAATTTTGTTCTTATTTCATACTAATTTCAAATGACATTAATATCTCCCCATTCCCCTCGCTTTAGGGCCATGCTACCAAAGAAAAAAATATTCTCCATCGAATTTCACTATAAGTCCCCTCAGTTAAGAAATCCCTATATATAATATTTAGTAATAAAAAATTTATATCTTATTAGCAATTGTTGTGCAATTTCTCACAGTTACACAGGTTTATGACATAGTAACGTCAATGATTTGTGTATTGTGTGCGGAACACGTGCAGGCCAGTGTCCACTAACCGGAATGGCTATAATAAATTAATTTTGAGTTAACCCAATGACAGGTTATCTTAGAAGGCATGAAAAAAAACTGAAATCTCCCACAAATATCTAAACCTTATATAAAAAAAATAAACACACACTTATTTGTAGAAAACCGGTCAAATGCCTATAGTATAAATAAAAGATAATTAATAAATTTATTTGCTAATACATCTGCGGGGTAGAGAGGGTTAAGCACCTAAGGAAAGGTGTGATTTATCATAACGTAAGGTTAGTTACTTTGAATGCCGTAACGAAGTGATACACCATTTTTGCATGACTATTTTTTTTTGCTCTCTACTCGAGAAGTAATGGCTGTTTGACGTCAAACCCTCGACGAAACAGCTTTAATGCGGATGTTACCACCTGACAATTTTGTATTCGATTTAAATCATGCCGATAATTCAATTTGAGTTTTGTCGAATTTAGATTCTATTATTTTTTTCATGGGTTTTAAATAGATTTTTTTGTTCTCCAAAAAAAAAATTAGACGCGAATAATCTAAACTTGTCAATTCAAATGCATGACACACCTGCGATTTGGATGATCGATAACGTTTAGATATATAGAATACGACAAGCGATTGCTAATGGGCCATAATAAATATTTAATTACGAAATTCACACTTTGCCGTCAACATCCAAAGGTAAGCACGTGACGTTGGATGGAATATAAAAATCCCTCCATAGTTGCGTAGTGACATATCGGTGATAAATATTTTAGATATCAGTTTTTTCTGTTCGGTGACCCATAGTGAAATTTTGTGCAGAATATTTCTCTCATTGGCAGCCAGCTGATATTATAAAGTTTTTGGGGAGAAATTGAGCGAATTTGGAAAAAGCTGCGAAATTCTACCAAAAGTAAAAATTTTTCATATACCCATTTTAGAACTGAAAATTTTATGGTATATAGTACCCCTAACGATTTCTTTTGTTCGGTAACCCATAGTGAAATTCGATGGAGAATATTTTTTTTCTTTGGTAGCGAACCTCCAACGGGAAGGGGAGGTGGAGATTTGCGGCATCTTTTGAAATAACTATGAAATTAGGCAAAAAACAAAATAATTTTCTATAAAACAAAATTCCGATAGATATTTGCGGATTATAATGTATATCTAACGATTTTTGTTGTTCGTTGACATATAGTGAAGTTTGGTGAAGAACACATTTTCCATTAGCACCAACTCTCTAAAGTCTATAAAAGTGGTAGAAATCGACCAAAACTCGAAAATGTCCCAAAATAACCTAAAAATAGTTCCTTAATTTATATAGCAATTTGGAAGCGATATTTCCGTGGTATATTGTACCGCTAGCGATTCCATTTGTTCGGCGACCCATAGTGGAATTATGTGTAGAATATTTCATCCCTTAGTGGCAACTCTATAAAGCGGAGTATAGTGGGTTAAAAGGCCTCCATATGAAAAATAAACAAATATATTCCAAAAAATCACATTTTCTGTTATAATGCCAAATTCTGACTGATATTTGCGTATTATAATGTATCTCTACCGATTTTTGTTGTTCGGTGACCTATAGTGGAATTTTGTAGAGAACACTTTCTCCTCTTATAACAACTCTCTAAAGTCTATAAAGGTGGGAGAAATCGACCAAACCTCAAAAATATCCAAAAATAATCGAAAAAAAGATTTCTTTGTTTTAATTAGCAATTTGGAACCGATATTTCTATAATATATAGTGGACCTAAAGATTTCTTTTATTTGGTGACCCACAGTGAAATTTTGTGGAGAATATTTCATTCCCCAGTGGCAACTCTCTAAAGTGGAGTATAGAGTGTAAAAAAGCCAACATATGAAAAATAAACACAAATTAACCAAAAAATTATATTTTCTGTTATAATGCCAAATTCCGACTTATATTTGAGGATTAAAATGCCCCTCAAATGATTTTCGTTGTTCGGTGACCTATAGTGAAATTTTGTGGAGAATACTTTTTCCATTAATGTCAACTCTCTAAAGTCTATAAAAGTGGTAGAAATCGACCAAAACTCGAAAATATCCAAAAATTCCAAAAAAAGTTCATTGTTTTATGAAACATATTGGAATCGATATTTCCATGGCATATAGTAGGTCTACCGATTTCTTTTATTTGGCGAAATCAAAAATTAATGTTTAGTTTTTTAGAGCCACATCGAAGCAGTAATTTCGATTATATATAGTAAACCTACCGATTTATTTTGTTCGGTGACCCATAGTAAAATTCGATGGAGAATATTTCATTCCTTTATGGTAGCTCTCTAAAGTTTATTAATGTGGGCGAAATTAGCCAAAATTCAATGTTAACCTTAAAAAATATATTTTTTCTATATAAGTCCACCTTGAAGCTTTTATATCTATGATCTATAGTAGACCTATTTATTTTGTTCGGTGAGTTATAGCCAAATTCGATGGAGAATATTTTATCCCTTAGCAGCAAACTTCTAAAGTGGATTAATGCTGGAGAAATTGGCTTTGATTCAAATAAATGCAAAAAAAAAAACAAAATACTCAAATATGACCTTTTGCGATATAGATCTGCTTTGGAGCTGATATTTCCATGATATATGGTACACATACCGATTTCGTTTGTTCAGTGACCCATAGTGGAATTTAGTGGAGAATATTTTCTCCATTAAAACCAACTCTCCAAAGTGGAGTATTGTGGGAGAAATTTTCAATTCAAGGAATAACACAAAATAACCCAAAAATGACCAATTGTTGTCCAGAATCAACTTGGAGCTCACATTTTCTTGATATATAGTACGATTACCGATTTTGTTTGTTCCTTGACCCATAGTGAAATTTGGTGGAGAATATTTCATCCATTAGTAGCAACTCTCCAAAGTGATGTAATACGGTAGAAATTGAACAAAATTGAAATTTAATCCCAAAAAATACGGTTTTTCTATATAGAGCCACATTGAAGCTGATATATCTATGATATATAGTAGGCCCACCGACTTCTTTTGTTCGGTGACTTATAGTCAAATTCGATGGAGAATATTTTTCTTATTAACATCAAATCGCTGAAAAGAAGTCTTTAGGAAGAAATGGACCTCTGTTCAAAAATAGTAAAAAAATATCAACAAAAATATTAGTTTTTGTATATAGGCACATTGCAGCGGATATTTCCAGGATATATAGTACTCCTAGCGATTTCTTGTGTTCTGTGACCCATAGTGGAATTTGATGGAAAATATTTTTTCATTAACATCGAACCTTAAAAATCAAGTTTTGGGGGCAGAAATGGGTCTCTAGTGAAAAATATTAAAAAATTTTCCGAAAAATTGTATTTGTTTTGTATAACCACATTCGAGCGGATTTTTCCAGAATATATAGTACTCCTAACGATTTCTTTTGTTCTGTGACCTATAGTGGAATTTTATGGAGCATGTTTTTTCCATTAACATCGAGTTATTAAAATTAAGTTTTGGGGCAGAAATGGTCCTCTTTTCAAAAATTGTTAAACAATTTTACCAAAAGTTGTATTTATTTTATATAGCCACATTGAAGCGATTTTTTCCATTATAAATAGTACACCTAGCGATTTCTTTTGTTTAGTGACCTATAGTAGAATTTGATGGAGAATATTTTTTCCATTAACATCGAACACCTAAAATTATGTTTTAGGGGTAGAAATGGGTCTCTATTGAGAAATGTTAAAAAAATTTTCTGAAAAAAATTATTTACTTTATATAACCACATTCGAGCGGATTTTTCCAGAATATATAGTACTCCTAGCGATTTCTTGTGTTCCGAGACTTACAGTAGAATTTGATGAAGAATATTTTTTCCATTAACACCGAGCTCCTAAAATCATGTTTTGGTACCGAAATGGACCTCTATTCAATAATCCTAAAAAATATTCCCAAAAATAGTATTTATTTAATATAGCCACATTGGAGCAGATTTTTCCAGGATATGTAGTACACCTAGCGATTTCTTGTGTTCCAAGGCTTATAGTAGAATTTGATGGAGAATATTTTTTTCCATTAACACTGAGCCCCTAAAATCATGTTTTGGGTCAGAAATGGACCTCTATTCAAAAATAGTGAAAAAATATTCCCAAAAATAGTATTTATACTATATAGCCGTATTGGAGCGGATTTTCCCAGAATATATAGTACTCCTAGCGATTTCTTTTGTTCTGCGACCCATAATGGAATTTGATGCAGAATAATTTTTCCATTAACACCGAGCCCCTAAAATCATGTTTTGGATCAGAAATTGACCTCTATTAAAAAGTAATGAAAAATATTTCCAAAAATAGTATTCAGTTTATATAGCCATATTGGAGCGGATTTTTCCAGTATATATAGACTCCTACCGATTTCTTGTGTTCTTAGACTTACAGTAGAATTGTTGTTCCTGCTGTTGTTTTTGTTTGAAATGTTAGTTACAGAACTACAATGGCAATCGATTCAGAAAACCGAAATCAGCAATTTGTTTTGTGACGTCAATGAAAGCCATGAGACATAACAGCAGCAGCAGCAGCAACAACAACAACAATAATTATTTTTATCATTATATATACATACACACTTACATATTTACGTACAGAAACTAAAATATATATTGAAATTATAAATTTGGGGTTTGTAGAGAAGGGGCGGAAAAAATATTTTTTTGAATTTAAAAAAATAATATTTTTTTTTTATTTTTGTGATTTTTTTTTGAAAAAAAAATTTAAATATTTTTTCTAATCCACTTTTTTATGTGATTTTTTTTTTTGAAAACGAAAATACTCTGTAAAAAATGGAACCTTTTAATCCCTAGGAATTTTTTTATTAATGACTCACTTTTTTATTTTTAAATTCAAATTAAATTTTTATTCGTCCCGCCCTATTATGCTGTTTAATGAGTAAGTCATTACAAAGGTAAAAAAAATGTGGAACTGTGACGGTAAATTTTCAAAATTTCATATCATAATGAAATTATGACACATCGCAAAACCCTTCCATAATCTTCCGATAAAAAATTTAAAGGAAATTAAGCAGTTTTTTTCAATAGTCATACCAATAGTCATAACAATGGACATTCAAAAGCCCTTATTTATAGAAAACCTCAATACAGCAATGTTTTCCAATAGAGCAGCTCAATTCAGCAGGGGTTTACTTACAGAAAACCCAATTCAGCAAATGTTTTCTCTATATAAGACCCACTTCAGCCACTTTTTTTTTAGAAAAACTCAATTCAGCAACGTTTATGTGTATAAAAACTCAATTCAGCAAGATTTTATCGTACAAAAATTAAATTCAGCAGGGGTTTCTTATAGAAAAACTTAATTCAGCAAGGTTTTTCTATGGAAATCCTCAATTCAGCAAGGATTTCTTATAGAAAAACTTAATTCAGCAAGGTTTTCTGTGGAAAACATCAATTCAACAAAGTTTTCTTATAGAAAAACTCAATTCAGCAAGGCTTTTTATAGAAAAACTTAATTCAGCAAGGTTTTCTTATAAAAAAAACTTAATTCAGCAACGTTTTTTGTAGAGAAACTTCATTGAGCAAGGTTTTTATAAAGGAAAACTCAATTCAGCATGGGTTCTTTAACGATAATATCATTTAAGTTAACTTTTTCTTTTGAAAAAGTGTATTCAGCAAGGTGTTCTTATAAAAAATCTCAATTCAGCTAAGTTTTTCTACCAATAAATAAACATAATTCAGAAAGATTTTCGTTAAGATAGCTTACAATAATTATGGGTTTCTTTGACAAATCATCAATTCAGCACGGGTTTTATAAAGAAAAAACTAATTCAGCAAGGTTTTTATAAAGGAAAACACAATTCAGCAAGGTTTCTGTAACGAAAATATCATTTAAGTTAACTTTTTCTTGGGAAAAAGTCAATTCAGCAAAGATTTCTTAAGGCGAATCTCAATTCAGCTAAGTTTTTCTACCAATAAATGCAATTCAGCTGGGGTTCTAATGGACAAACTTAATTCAGCAAGGTTTTCTTTAAGATAGCTCAAAATCAGTATGGGTTTCTTTGAGAAATCATGGATTCAGCAAAAGAAAGAAAAAGAAAAACCTAATTCACCAAGGGTTTTATAAAGAAAAACTTAATTCAGTTAAGGGTTTTAACGAAAATATTATTTCCGATAACTTTTTGTTTTGATAAAATCAATTCAGAAAAGATTTCTTACCGAAAAACTCAATTCAGCAAAGTTTTTCTACCAACAAATGCAATTCAGCTGGGGTTTTTAATGGATAAACATAATTCAGCAAGGTTTTCTTTGAAATAACTTCAATTTGGAAAGGGGTTTTTTGAGAAATTCTCAATACAGCAAGGTTTTTGTAAGGCAAAACTTAATTTAGCTAGGTTTTCTTAGCGAAAATATAATTTCCGAAAACTTTTTCTTTTGAAAAAGTCAATTGAGCAAGGTTTTCTTATAGAAAAACTTAATTCAGCAAAGATTTCTTATAGAAAAACTTTATTCAGCTATGATTTCTTATAGAAAAACTCAATTCAGCTAGAACTTCTTTAAGGTAGCCCAAATTCAGAATGTTTTTCTTAAAAAATCATAAATTCAGCAAGGTTTTCATTAAGAAGATATTAATTCAGCAAGGATTTTTTAACGAAAAATTCATTTTATTTAATTTTTTCTTTTGATAAAATCAATTCAGCAAAGTTTTCTTATAGAAAAACTCAATTCAGCTAGGATTGCTCATGGGAAAACTTAATTCAGCAAGGTTTTCATAAAAACCCCAACTTCAGTAACATTTTTCTATAGAGAAACTTCATTCGACAGCGTTGTTCTGTACAAAAACTCAATTCAGACAGGTTTTTATAGAGAAAAATCTAATTCAGCAAGATTTATTGAACAATATTACCATTTAACTTCACCTTTTCTTTTGAAAAAGTCAATTCAGCAGGGGTTTCTTATAGAAAACCTCAATTTAGCAAGGTTTTATTGTTAATTCAGCAATATTTTCTAATAGAAAAACTCAATTGAGCAAGGTTATCTTATAGAAAAACTCAATTCAGCAAGGTTTTCTTATGGGAAAACTCAATTCAGCAAGGTTTTATTATGAAAAAACCCAATGCAGCAACGTTTTTCGGTAAAAAAAAACTCAATTCAGCAACGCTTTTCAACAGAACACCTCAATTCAGCAAGATTTTCTTATAAAAAACTCAATTCAGCAACGTTTTTCTGTAGAAAAACTCAATTCAGCAAGGTTTTCTTATGGAAAAGCTTAATTCAGCAAGGTTTTCTTATGGGAAAACTCAATTCAGCAAGGTTTTATTATGAAAAACCCCAATGCAGCAACGTTTTTCGGTAAAAAAAACTCAATTCAGCAACGCTTTTCAACAGAACCCCACAATTCAGCAAGATGTTCTTATAGAACAACTGAATTCAGCAAACTTTTTCTGTAGAAGAACTTACTTCAGCAAGGTTTTATTGTACAAAAATTCATTTCAGCTGGGGTTTCTTACAGACAAAACTCAATTCAGCAAAGTTTTCCTTTACGAAAAGTCAATTCAGCAAAGTTTTCTTATGGAAAATTTCGATTTGGTTAAATTTCTCTATCGAAAATATCTATTCAGCTACGTTTTTCTTTTGAAAAACTTAATTCTCTTATGAATTTCTTCTAAAAATACTCCATTCAGCAAAGTTTTTTTTTTATCAAAATAATAAATCTCCGGCCTTATTTGTTTATATAAACAATGACTTTGCATAATAATTGTTGTGACATGATTTTGTTGTTGTTTTCGCTATTTTGTTTCTTTTTTTATTAAAATTCTAAAAAAAACTGAATTGAATTGAAACTATTATCAATGTCAATGGCAAACAAATTCAATGCGTTTCGCAGTCGACGTCAGCGGCGGCGCTGGCAGCAAGAAGGCAGGCAGGCAGCCATTGTTGGCCAAACAGAATGGCAAATTTATTCGTGCCGTTGCATGATCATCATATTGTTCAAGAGCCCAATCTGCTGCCACACAATTTTCCAAATTAACAAAAAAAGAAATTCGAACGACAGGCCGACTGGCTGGCTGGCTGACTGACTGGGTGACGGGGTACGAAACGATACGACGACGTAGGTAATTGTCATTCATAATAAAGTGCATCATAAACGTAGCTGCCTGCTGTCAACATGACAAAGCGGCGTATGACGTCAATGAAGTCAATATCAGGGAGAAGAATTGGGTGAGTGAGCGAGAGAGGGAGTAGCTGAGAGAAGAAGAGAAAACACACAAACAAAATACATTTAGGTGCCACTAGGCACCAATGAAGCTGTTCTTCTTATTACGCCTGTTCGCTGATGGGCCTACATAGGGGCTGCGACAATGTTGTTGTACAAATTTTGTTGTACGTCAATGGCATTTTTTGTGTGGTTGTTGTTGTTTTTGCTGTAAATTAATCTAATCTTGGATATATATGTAGATATCGGTGAAGTGCTCTACACAGAGATCAACGTTTATTTGAAGATAAAAAATTCTTTGAAATTAAAAAACTATTTTTATTATTGAATACCGGAATAGCAATGATCTCAGTGCTGGGTAATTCAGAAAATGTCAACTCAATTGCTATACATATTTCATAAGCTTATTACAAGTGTTTCACCAACCTCTCAAGCAACCACCCACCTCTCTGCTGCTGCTGTTCTCATTTGTAACAACTTTCCATTGACGTGTTTTTTCTCCTTCCCCCACCCGAAAAACACTTGGCTTTACATTCTCACCACTTCAGCAAGCGATAGCCATCGAAATTGGACCGCTTATCAGAATCAGAAAATAAAGACCTGTTGAAAATTTAGTTTTATTGAGTTATGGTCAGATAAGGGATAGACCATATGGGGCACAGTGGAAAAATGGTGGCGCAACAGACAAACGAAAAAAAAACTCAATTCAGCAAGGGTTTTTATATTGAAAATAAATATTCAGCTAAGTTGTTTCACAATTCAGCAAAATTTGTCACAATTCAGCTAAGTTTTCCTATTGAAAATCTTCATTCAGCAAAGTTTTTTCACCAAAAAACTAAATTCAGCAAGGTTTTTGTGTGGAAAATCACAATTCAGCAACATTTTTTCTATGGAAATCGCAATTCAGCTAAATTTTTACTTTGAAAATCGCTATTCAGCAAGGTTTTTTCACCAAAAAACTCAATTCAGCAAGACTTTTATACAGAAAACCACAATTCGGCAAGGTTATTTCTCCAGAAAACTACAATTCAGCAAGGTTTTTATGTAGAAAATCGGTTTAGATAAAGCAGTTTTATAGAAAATCTCAGCTAAATTTTTCTTTGGAAAATCGCAATTCCGTCAAGGTTTTTCTGTAAAAAAGCTCAATTCAGCAAGGTTTTTACATAAAAAAATTGCTTTTAAATCAATTTATCCTATTGAAAATCACAATTCAGCTAAATTTTTCTATGGAAAATCAGAACTCAGCAAGGGTTTTCCATAGATAACCTCAATTCAGCAAGGTTTTTATGTAGAAAATAGTTTTTAAATCAATCAATTCTATGGAAAATCGCAATTCAGCAAGGGCTTTGCAATTCAGCAAGGGTTGCCTATAGATAACCCCAATTCAGGAAGGTTTTTATATAGAAAATCGATTTTAAGTGTTGATTTCCTATAGAAAACTTCAATTCAGCAAGGGTTTTCCATAGATAACCTTAATTCAGCAAAGTTTTTTTATATTAAAATTTATATTCAGCAAGATTTTTCTTTAATTAAACTCAATACAGCAAGAGCATATTTTCTGAAAAACTCAATTCAGTTAAGTTTTTCTGCATAAAACACCAATTCAGCAATAATTTTCTAATTCAGCAAATTATTATCATAAAAAATTAAATCAGCAACATTTATTATAGAAAAACTTAATTCAGCAGAGTGTTTTTAACGAAAAACAGCAAAGATTTTATAAATAAAAACTCAATTCAGCAAGGTTTATATATGAAAAAATTGTATTCAGCAACATTTATTTGTAGAAAAACTCAATTCAGCAAGATTTTTTTGGTGAAAAACACAATTCAGCTAGGTAATTGTATAGAAAAAATAAATGTAGCAATGTTTTTGTGCGGTAAAACTCAATTCAGCAAAGTTTTTATAATGGGAAACACAATTCAGTAAGGTTTTTCAATTGAAAACATCAATTCAGCAAGATGTTTTTAAGAAAAAACTCAATTCAGCAAGGTGTTTTTGACGAAAAACTAAATTCAGCAGCGATTTTCAATGGAAAAACTCAATTCAGCAAGGTTTTTATATAGGAAAATTACTATTCAGCTAAGTTTCTCCAAAGAAAACTCAATTTAGGAAGGTTTTTCTATGTATATACCCCATTCAGCAATACTTTTTTAATGAAAAACTTAATTCAGCAAGGTAGTTGTAAAGAAAAACTCAATTCAGCAAAGTTCTTGTGCGGAAAACCTCAATTCAGCAAAGTATTTATTATGAAAAACACAATTCAGCAATGTTTTTATAATGATTAACACAATTCAGCAAGGTTTTTCTATAGAAGAACTCAATTCAGCAAGTTTTTTGCTAATGAAAAACACTTTTCAGCAAGGTAATTGTATAGAAAAAATAAATTCAGCAAAGTTTTTGTGCAGAAAAACTCAATTCAGTAAATGTTTTATTATGATAAACATAATTCAGCAATGTTTTTATTATGATAAACACAATTCAGCAAGGTTTTTCCACAGAAAAACACCAATTCAGCAAGGTTTTTCCACAGAAAAACACCAATTCAGCTATGTTTTATGAAGAAAAACTCAATTCAGCAAGGTTTTCCCATAGAAAAACTTTGCTGAATTGTGGTATTTTTAAAAAAAAATCTTGCTGAATTGTGTTTTTCATTATAAAAACCTTGCTGAATTGCATTTTTCTTTGCTACAATCCATTTTTTAATTTTAAAACATTCTCCATCGCTCCTCTTAACCACTGTCCACCACCTCTTGTTAACAATTGTTGTCGAATTATTCGTATAAGTGTTGGGTGGCACTCCAGTTGATGTTCTTATCGAGAATTGTATTGCCATTAAAGGTAAAACTACTTTTAGATTGTGTGATTTTGTCGACGTCCATGTTTCGGGACGTTATTTTTAGTTCAGTGATTAAATTCAGCCTTCCGGGTGGGTGGACGAAAATTAGTAGGAATTATCAGCAACAGTTGCCTGTTTGTTACCAAGGGCCAACCTGTTGCCATGGGAGTAGCCCTATCATCCATTATCAACGCTAAGGGACAATTGACGTTTGGGAAACGGCAGATTTCCCCATTCGATATGCCACAAACTGACGCTCGACTGTCAGTATTTTAACAGAAGATAGGTAAAAACAGTTTATGGGACATGACAGTTCCAATGACTGATAGGACCTGCTTCGAGGGTTTAATGATTAATAATTTTGTTTTTGATGGAAATTAAATTTTCAGTTGGACTTTGATCGGTTCAGGCTTTCATTATTTCAAAATAAATTATTATTTGAAAATAAAAAAAATAATAATAATTACTTGCATGTTTGTGTTTTAGGTCATGGTTTGCTTGTTTTTGACAAACAATTGGCATGATTGTTTCTGTTTTCATGCGAACCATGAAGGTTGGTTTGATGGCATTGTTAAACAATTCGTTAAATATTTATTTTAATGTCGAAAAACACAATTCAGCAAAGTTTTTTAGCCGAAAAACGCAATTCAGCAATGTTTTTCAGGCAAAAAACACAATTCAGCAAAGTTATTCAGATGAAAAACACAATTCAGCAAAGATTTTCTCTAGAAAAACTCTATTCAGCAAGGTTTTTCATATGAAAATATCAATTCAGCTAAGATGTTCTATTGAAAAACACAATTCAGCACGTTTTTCCTATAGAATAACCACAATTCAGCTAAGTTTCACTAAGAGAAACACAATTCAGCAAAGTTTTTCAATTGACAAAATCAATTCAGCTAAGATTTTCTATAGAAAAACACAATTCAGTAAAGTTTTTTTTATGCAAACTCAATTCAGCAAAATTTTTCCAAAGATATACACAATTCAGCAAGGTTTTCTTTTATATGAACGCCATTCACCAACATTTTATTTAGCTGAATTGTATTTTTTGATAAAAAAAAAACATTGCTGAATAGTGTTTTCGATAACAAAATGTTGCTGAATTGCATTTATTTACAGTAAAACCTTGCTGAATTGTGTTTTTTCATTTACAAAATCATTGCTGAATTGTGTTTAAAATAGTAAAATCCTTGCTGAATTGAGTTTTTCTTGGGAAAAATTTGCTGAATTGTGGTTTTCTATAATGTGATGTGAGTTTTTCCTACAGAAAACCCTAATTAATGACGATTATAATCAGAAAAATCATGCTGAATTGTTAATTTCTATTGAAATACTTAGCTGAATTGAGTTTTTCGCTAGAAAACCCATGCTGAATTGAGTTTTTCATTCGAAAAACTATGCTGAATTGCATTCTTCTTTGTTTAAACCACGCTGAATAAGGTGATTTTGGTGTAAAACGTTAGCTGAATAGAGTTTATCGTTAGTAAAACCATGCTGAATTGAGTTTTTGGGTGAACAAAATTAGCTGAATTGAGTTTCTAGGCAGAAAAACTTAGCTGAATTGAGTTTATAGTTAATAAAACAGTGCTGAGTTGACTTTTTAGTTTGAAAAACTTAGCTGAATTGAGGTTTTAGTTAGAAAAACTTAGCTGAGTTTAGGTTTTCGTTAGAAACACTTAGTTGAATTGAGTTATTAAATGAAAAAAATTAGCTGAATTGAGTTTTTGTTAGAAAAACTTAGCTGAATTGGGTCTCTAGTGGATAAACCCATATAGAATTTAGTTTTTAAGTATTTATAGTTAGCTGAATTAAATTTTTCATTAGAAAACCGTAGCTGAATTGCGTATTTCGTTAGAAAAACGTAGCTGAATTGCGATATTGACTGAGAAAACCTTTCTGACTTAAGTTTTTAGTTAGAAAAACTTAGCTGAATTGCCGGTTTCATTAAGAAAGCCTTGCTGAATTGAGTTTTTCGTTAGGCAGACTTAGCTGAATTGATTTTTTTATTAGAAAAACTTGGCTGAATTCAGTTTCTTATCAATAAAACCATACTTAATTGAGATTTTGGGTGTAAAAAATTAGCTGAAATAAGTTTTTCATTAGAAAAACTTTGTCATTTTCAGTACGAAAACCTCGCTGAATTTATTTTTTAGTTGGAAAAACTTAGCTGAATTGCATTTTTCTTTATTAAAATCATACTGAATTGAGTTTTCAGGTGTAAAATATTAGCTGAATTTAGATTTTCGTTAGAAAAATTTTGCTGAATTGCGCTATTCATTGAGAAAACCTTGCTGAATTGAGTTTTTAGTTAGAAAAACTTAGCTGAATTGACGTTTTCATTAAGAAACCATTGCTGAATTGTCATTTTCCTAAAGAAAACCTTGCTGAATTGAGGTTCCATAAAGAAAAAAGTTGCTAAATTGCGTTTTAATATATAAAAAAACTTTGCTGAATTACCTTTGTTTACACAAAGCACTAATTTCTTTTTTTGGAAACGTGACTAAGCAAACTACCTTTTGTTTCGCCTTAAGGCTTTCTTCTTTGAAATGACGTTTTTGCATCATGTGAACTACGCTCACAACACAATGAGTAAGCGTTTTGTTGTTTTTGTGTGTAATCGAATTTAATTTTAAAAATATTCTACTATTTTATTTGGATTTCCGATTTTTGGCGCGTGATTATTTTGTCTTACGTCTTTGGTAGGTGTTACGGTCTTTACTACTACGCAAAGACAGATCTTACGTTAATTGCGTTGACGAACGACAAATTTGTTTTTGTCTGTTCATTGGGTGTTTGTTGTAGAGATGAGTTGTTGTTGTTGGCATTGCTGTCTCATTGATAAGCCTCATTTGAGGTAGTTTTTTTAATTTTTCTGTCTTGATGTGTGTGTGTGTCTGTGTGTGAGTGATTGTAGTGCTGGTGACTGTGTGGCTGCCTTCCAACAATGCAGCGTCTCTGAATGTATGTGTGCTTTAGCATCTCCAAGAGATTTTTTGTATTGACGTCATTCTCTAAGAGCTGATAATTTGTTTCATGCCTTTTGTTTGGGGACTTCTCGTGTTCGTTCGTTTCTTTTTTGGGCATGGTACGACGTGTCAGAGTGCATGCAAATCTGTGTGATGATGGCATGCTTTGCCTTAAGTGAATTTTAATTCATTTCATTCCCTCTCTTATACCTTCATGCTATGTCTCTGCAGGGCAATAAATTAAGAGCTATTAGAGGCTTGATGGGACTTAAGGAGGATTTTTTAATTTATTTTTTTCTTAATTAAGATAATAATTTCATTTGATAAAAATTGTTAAGATAATTTTTTTCAGTGTTTCTTATTGTTGTTATTTGTTATGGTCATTGTATCTCTCATAACTATCAATTAACGCGCCTTTATCGAATTTGTTAATTTATTTAAGGAAATTTGTTCAAGTCATGTGTTCGTCATGCCGGTAGAGACGCCATCAATGTTTTGTGTTTTTTTTAATAGTTCAGGTTGGGGTCTAATTGAATGTGACGGAGTGGCTATTAGGGGTATTCAAATGAGAGAAAAACTTAATTCAGCAAAGATTTTGTAAAGAAATTTACAATTCAGCTAAGTTTTTCTAAAGAAAACAACAATTCAGCAAGGATTTTGTAACGAAAAACCCAATTCAGCTAAGTTTTTCTAAAGAAAAAAGCAATTCAGCAAGGTTTTTGTAATGAAAAACACAATTCAGCCAATTTTTTCTAAGGAAAAAATCAATTCAGCAGGGATTTTATAACGAAGAACACAATTCAGCTAAGTTTTTCCAAAGAAAAACGCAATTCACCAAGGTCTTTGTGTAGGAAATCACAATTCAGCAAAGGTTTTCAATAGAAAAACTGATTTAGGCAAAGTTTTTGCATAGAACTCAATACAGCAAGAGTTTAATAACGAAAAACATAATTCAGCAATGTTTTTGTACAGAAGAAGTCAATTCAGCAAGGTTTTTATATCAATAAATGCTATTTCGCCAGGATTTTATATCAATAAACATTATTCAACGGGGTTTTTATATATATAAACTCGATTCAGCAGGGTTTTTATATCAATAAACGCTATTCAGCAATGTTTTTATATCAATAAACGCTATTCAGCAAGGTTTTTACAACAAAAACACTATTCAGCAAGGATTTTATATCAATAAACGCAATTTAGCAAGGATTTTATATCAAGAAACACTATTCAGCAAGGTTTTTATATCAATAAACACTATTCAGCAGGATTTTTATACCAAATAACACTATACAGCAAGGATTTTATACTAAATAACACAATTCAGTAAAGTTTTTATATCAATAAACATTATTCAGCATTGTTTTTATATCAATAAACACTATTCAGCAGGATTTTTATAACAATAGACACAATTCAGCAAGGTTTTTATATCTGTAAGCACTATTCAGCAAGGATTTTATATCAATAAACACTATTCAGCAAGGTTTTTATATTAATAAACTCAATTCAGGAAGGTTATTGTAACGAACAACACAAATTATCAAAGTTTTATGAAGGAAAAACTCAATTCAGCAAGGATTTTCATTCAAAAAACCTAATTCTGCTAAATTTTCTTGTTGATAAACTCAATTCAGCAAGGTTTTCGTGTCAGGAAATACAAGTTATCAATGTTTTATAATGGAAAAGCTCAATTCAGCAAGGTTTCCTTTAGACAAAATCAATTCAGCAAAGAGTTTCAGTCAAAAAATCTAATTCAGCTAGAGTTTTCAATAGAAAATCCTAATAGAGCAAGGTTTTACTTTAGAAAAACTCAGCTCTGCAATGATTTTCATTTAAAAAATCTTATTCAGCTAGATTTTCTTGCAGAAAAACTGAATTCAGCAACATTTTTCTTTAGGAAATCACAATTCAGCAAGGCTTTTGTGTCAGAAAACATGACTTAATAAAGTTTTCTTAAAGAAAACTCAATTCAGCAAGGTTTTACTTTAGAAAAACTCAATTCAGCAAGGATTTTCTGTCAACAAATTTAATTCAGCTAGTTTTTCTTGTAGAAAAACTCAATTCAGCAAGGTTGTCCTTGGGAATAACATAATTCAGCAAGGTTTTTCTTTGACAAAACTCAATTCAGCAAGGTTTTCTTATAGAAAAACTCAATTCAGCAGAATTCTTCTTTAGGAAATCGCAATTCAGCAAGGTTTTCTTAAAGAAAACTCAGTTCAGCAAGGTTTTATTAACGAAGATATCTATTCAGCAAGGTTTTTTTATAGCAAAACTCAATTCAGCAAGGTTTTTGTTTAGAAAACTCCATTCAGCTAGCTTTTATTAATGAAACCCCCCCCAAAATCAGCAAAGTACAAAAAATCCCCCATGACTCGGTGAATACCCCCATTCATGTTTCTTACCCCCACATCATCCCCTCTGTTTGGAAAAAGGGCATTGCATTTTCTTTTTATTGTTGTTGCTTTTTTGTTAATATATTTGATTGTTTATTAAATGATCAATTGCCGACATGTTGCTGTTATTTATGAAGTGTCGTTTTTGTTGTTGTTGCTTTTTATCAAATAAACAGACGTCACAGACATCAAGTAGTGACCCTTGTTTTCAATTTTATTTGCCATCGTTGTTGTTCTTGCCTTTTTTGTTTCATTGAAGTTCTGTTTTCCTTTTTTTGAAGAGCTCTCTCTCACATTTTATTGATTTTGCTCTGTTAAGTATTTATTTTTGTTTTGAGGTAGGGTTTTGGCGTGCATGTTCCGTTTTGATATTGTTGTTGATATTCTGATAAGATTGTAAAATTTATTTATAGGCGATTGTGTAAATAAAAGTAACAAAAAAAGCAATTGAAAATTGGTTGAGTAATAGTGGCTACAGTTTGACCACTAAGGCATTGGCAATGTTAGTTTGTTGCTTAATGGGGTTGATTTCCAAAGCATACTTTTAGGCGCTAATTGGAATAACGTAACTAATGAAGATTAAATGGAAAAATAACAACCGTAAACGACAGTTCGATTACTGGGTGAAGGGATCCCTTAAAATAAAAGGGATTTTTTAAGAGATTCTCTATATTCAGCAAAGTTTTTTCCTATAGAAAATATTTAAAAAATAATAATAAAAAATAAAAATAAATAATAATAATAAAAATAATAATAAAATAAAAAAATTGACAATAAAAAATAATAATTTCTAAAAAATCCGGAAAAAATTGCATTATTAAAAGAAAATTCAGCATAGTTGTTTTTCGTATAAAAACTCAATTCAGCTCAGTAAAAATAATTTAGCAAAGTTTTAATATAATAAACTCCAATTTGGTGAATAAAAATTAATTCAGCTAAGTTTTTATTTGGGTCGCCCCAACACAGTAAAGTTTTTTTCTTAAAAAATTGAATTTCTCCAAAAATTTTTTTGTACAAACCCAATTCAACCATGCTTTTTGCAACTAAAGGCTATTCAGCTAAGGTTTCCTATAGAAAACCGCCATTCAGCTAAGTTTAAACAAGGAAAAATTCAATTCAGCAAGGTTTTACTGCAGAGTAATTCAATTCAGCAAGGTTTTACTACAGAAAAATGCAATTCAACAAGAATTTTTCAATAAAAACATTAATTCAGCTAAGGTTTTCCACATGAAAAAGTTTATTTAGGAACTTTTTTATACAATTCAAACCAATTTAGCCAATTTTCTTCATACCAAACACAATTCAGCAAAGTTTTTTTTATAAGAAAACTGCATATTTTCATAGTTTCTTATCACAAAACACAATTCAGCAAATTGTTTCTAATGGAAAAATAATTTTAGCAAGTTTTTACCGTAGGAAAACTCAATTCAGCTAGGTTTTCTTAAAGACAAATGCAATTCAGCCAGGTTTAAATATGAAAAACCGTAATAAAACAATGTTTTTCTATGGAAAACATGAATTCAGCAAGGTTTTAACACAGAAAGATTAAATTCAGCGAAAAACTCAATTCAGCAAGGGTTTTCTGTTGGGGAACTCAATTCAGCAAGGGTTTTTTGTTAGAAAACTCAATTGAGCATAGTTTTATTATTGAAAAACTCAATTCAGCAAGGTTTTTATGCAAAGAAATACTATTCAGCTAGGTTTCTGTGTAGAACATTTCAATTCGGCAAGATTTTTCAGACGAAGAATTCAATTCAGCTACAGACAAAATTAATTCACTGAGGTTTTAAGCAAGAAAATGCAGCTTTAAAGTAGTGAAACTCAATTCAGCTAAGTATTTCTGTTAGAAAACTCAATTCAGCCGGGATTTTCTGTTGTAAACCCATATTTATAATGGTTTATTTATAGAAAAACTCAATTCAGCAAGGTTTTTAAGTCGAGAAATACAATTCAGCTAGGTTTATGTGTAGAAAAATTCAATACACCATGATTTTCCTGTTGTAGAACTCAATTCGGCATGGTTTCATTGCTGAAAAACTCAATTCAGCAACATTTTCTTGCCGTAGAATTAAATTCAAGAGGGTTTACTATGGGAAAAAAATCAATACCGCCCGGTTTTTAATAAGAAAAATTCTAGTCAATTCAGCAAGATTTTTCTACCGAAAAACTTAATTCAGCCAGGTTTTATTATAGAAAAAATCAATTCAGCAAGCTTCTTTCATCTAAACCCTCAATTCCGTTAGCTTTTCTTATCAGAAAACACAATTCAACAAGGGGTTTCATTAGCGAACCTCAATTCAGCAAAGTTTTTCTTTGTGAAAGCCTAATATTGCAACGTTTTCCTTTGGAAAAACTCAATTCAGCAAGGATTTTAAGTAGAAAAACTCAATTCAGCAAAGGTTTTCTTTAAGAAAAATCAATATTGCAAAAATTTTCAATGGAAAAACTCAATTCAGCAAAGTTTTTTTAACTCAATTCAGCAAAGTTTTTCTTTATGTAAACTCATCTGTGCAAAGATTTTCATTGGAAACCCCAAATTCAGCAAAGTTTTTCTTTAGAAACACTCAATTCAGCCACATTTTAATTGTTCGCTTACCTCACTTATGTATGTCTATATTATTTTGCTTCTTTTTATATCCACGACATCCATTAAAACCACCCACATATAAATTACCTTAACGTTAATAAGCCGTTATAAATAACTGCCTTGTTCATTCCTCTCTCCCCTCTCCTCTCTCTCTCCCACAAAACCTACCTGTCTCAGGTTTGGAAATTAACATAAAATATTTTTTAAAATTTATGAGTTATTTATCCGACAAACGATAAGATAACAAGACTTTTTTGTTTTGTCGGGAACAACAACAAAAAAGAAATTGTTGCTGTTGTTGTGTTGGCCATAACGTAAACATCGGCAAGAACAACAACGACAACAACAATAATGATCTTAACAACAACATGTAATGGTTGTCAACATTGTGGAACAACAATTAACAATGAATTGAGTAGTCAGGACGGGCTGGCAGCATGCTGCAGCATGTTGGCAAGCCGTGGAATGTGCAGAGGCCAGCACTACTGTATCGGTGGCCAAAATGCAAATGCTTAGTGGTCTCCTCCCTATTGCCTCTGACTCACCTATCTTAGCGACTCTTGTTGATTTTGACTCAACCAATGTTTATTTTCAAATAACATTAAATTCTATATATTTATTGATTAATCAAATATTAACATTAATTTCTTGTTGTTATAGCTGTTGTTTGTTTGTACAACGCCCATGCAATACAACAATTGGCACACGTAACCCATTTACAGTTGTTTTTGAAAGGCAAATGGTAGAAGAAGACGATTGTAATGGCCAATAACCCAGTGATACATTTTCGGCAGGAGATTTTGCAGAATATGGTAATTCAGCTAAGTTTTACTAAAGAAAAACTTAATTCAGCAAGGTTTTTTGATATAAATATTTAATTCGGGAAAGATTTCTTAAAGAAAATGTAATTCAGCTAAGGTTTTCTGATGAAAAACACAATTCAGCTAAGGGGTTTCGATGAAAAACACAATTCAGCAAGGATTTTCTTACAAAATATATAATTCAGCAACGATTTCTTTAAGAAAAACACAATTCAGCTAAGGTTTTCCAACGAAAAACTCAATTCAGCTAAGGGTTTTCAACGAAAATCATAATTCAGCTAAGGTTTTTCAACGAAAAAGTCAATTCAGTAGGGGTTTTCTTGTGAAAAACACAATTCAGCTAAGTTTTTCCAACGAAATACACAATTTAGCTAAAGTTTTCCGATGAAAAACTCAATTCAGCTAAGGTTTTTCAACAAAAAATACAATTCAGCTAAGGGTTTTCAACGAAAAACCAAATTCAGCTAAGGTTTTCTTACGAAAAACTCAATTCAGCTAAGGGTTTTCAACGAAAAACACAATTCAGCTGAGGTTTTTAATAGAAAAACTTAATTCAGCAATGGTTTCCTTATGAAAAACTCAATTTAGCTAGAGTTTTCTAAGAAAAAACATTATTCAGCAATGTTTTTCTGTAGAAAAAATCAAGGTTTTCCAACGAAAAACTCAATTCAGCTAAGGGTTTTCAACGAAAATCATAATTCAGCTAAGGTTTTTCAACGAAAAAGTCAATTCAGTAGGGGTTTTCTTGTGAAAAACACAATTCAGCTAAGTTTTTCCAACGAAATACACAATTTAGCTAAAGTTTTCCGATGAAAAACTCAATTCAGCTAAGGTTTTTCAACAAAAAATACAATTCAGCTAAGGGTTTTCAACGAAAAACCAAATTCAGCTAAGGTTTTCTTACGAAAAACTCAATTCAGCTAAGGGTTTTCAACGAAAAACACAATTCAGCTGAGGTTTTTAATAGAAAAACTTAATTCAGCAATGGTTTCCTTATGAAAAACTCGATTTAGCTAGAGTTTTCTAAGAAAAAACATTATTCAGCAATGTTTTTCTGTAGAAAAAATCAATTCAGCTAAGGTTTTTATTCAACAATACAATTCAATACCGCAAGTTTTAGTATATTAAATTTCAATTCAGCTAACATTGCTCATAGAAAATATCAATTCAGCAAAGATATCTTATAGAAAAAGTCAATTCAGCAAAGATATTTTTTAAAAAACCCCAATTTTTTTTAATTCGACGTAGTTTTGGTGCAGGAAACGCAATTCAGCAAAGTTTTCTCATAGAGTAATTTAATTCAGCTAAGAGTTTTCACTGAAAAACTCAATTCAGCGAAGTTTTTCTATCAACATACTCAATTCAGCAAAGAGTTTCTTTCGAAAAACACAATTCAGCAAGGTTTTTGTACAAGAAAACTTTATTTAACAATGTTTTTCACTAAAAAAGTTAATTCAGCAAGGTTTTTTCTATAGAAACCTCAATTCAGCAACATTTTCTTATCGAAAAACTTAATTCAGCAGAGGTTTTTCGTCGAAAAACTCAATTAAGCGCGACTTTTGTATAGGAAAACACAATTCAGCCACTTTTTCTCATTGAAAAACTCAATTCAGCTAAGTTTTTGCACTGGAAAACTCAATTCAGCGAAGTTTTAATGCAGTAGAACACAATTCAGCGAGGTTTTCTCATTGAATAACTGAATTCAGCTAAGCGTTTTCACTGAAAAAATCAATTCAGCAAAGTTTTTACATCAAAAAAATCAATTCTGTTAAGAGTTTATTAGGAAAAATACAATTCAGTGAATTTTTTTTATCCAAAAACTTAATTCAGCCTGTTTTTTCTCTGGAAAACTCAATTCAGCGAAGTTTTAATGCAGTAAAACTCAATTCAGCAAGGTTTACCCACTAAAGAACTGAATTCAGCTAAGGTTTTTCATTGAAAAATTCAATTCCGCAAAATTTTTCTTCGAAAAAATACAATTCAGCAAAATTTTTGTTAATAAAAACAAATTCAGCAAAGTTTTTATATAGGAAACCATAATTTAGCAAGGTTTTTTTGTCTATAAATATAATTCAGCTAAGTTTTCCTTTGTGAAACTTAGCTGAAGTCAATTCAGCAAGTTTTTTCTTGTCAAAAATTGTTCATTGGTCCTCCTCGTCTACATTGAGGATAGGGAAAACTCTTTCCGGAGGTTCGTACTTTATAGAAATGTCGCCAGTATTGGTTTGGTTTGTCTTTTTGTGTCTGTCCGTCCGTCCGTTTGTTTCTTTGTCCACTTGCCTGTCGGTTTGTATGTTTTTGGTGTTGTTCAACATGTTGTTCTGGTCATTTTCATTTTTGTTTTGTTTCGTTGTTGTTGCTGTTTTTCTTCGTCTTCTTAAGTTTTTCGTTGGTCTTCAAAGGAAGCTGCAGCCTTGGCTGCGAGGTGGTGGTGGTTGATTGGTTGGTAGGTACATCGATCTTGTCATCCTAAGGCCAAAAGATGTTGTAATGCTGTTGTTGTCGTCATCATTGTCGTGGTTGTAACAGCTTCTGATGTTGTTGTTGATGGTGGTGTTGTTGCTGTTCGTTGCTGGTTTATGAGGATTTTCTCTAATTAGAACATGATTTTCTACATGTGCAGTAAAGGTGTTGTTCGGCATGTTCCGATATTGGCAATAATGTTCGTTCAACTGATGTTGTTGTAGTTGTTGTTATTGTTCTCCATTTCGATCATATTAATGTCGTTCGGCCGTTGGCTGGCATTCCTGGCATTAACTTCGTGGGCTCGCTCCTCCATTTGAGTTTAGGTTTCTCCGTTTGTTGTTGTTATTGTTGTTGCTGTTTGTTTTCCTTTAATTAATGATGGCCTGTGCCGCTTTTCATGTTCTTTTCCCCGAACATGGAAATTCGTTAAATTTGTCATTTATTATTCGATGCCAATTTATTTGGCATATTTATCGCCTCGTCTTCGTTGTCGGCCAACTTACCGTAGCGAGATAATAACAATTGCCCGGCCAATGGAAATTGATAGCCTGAAAGATAAAATATCGGAAAACTGCTACCTGACTTAACTTTGGGGAGCAGTTTTCCTGTGTGTGTGTTTATCATAAAAACGAAATCTCTGAAATACAAAATATAATTAGAAATTTAAGATAGATAAGCATATCATGGAAAATAAAGCAATTCAGCTAAGTTTTTCTTAAAGAAAATGCAATTCAGCAATGGGTTTCTACTGGAAAATTATATTCGGCAAGGATTTTGTATGAGAAATCGCTTATGAGAAAAGTTTTTCATATGACAAATTCTATTCAGCAAAGTTTTTCTGAAGAAAACCACAATTCAGCAAAGTTTTTTCTGAAGAGAAACACAATTCAGCAAAGTTTTTCCGAAGAGAAACACAATTCAGCTAAGTTTTTCTGAAGAAAACACAATTCAGCTAAGTTTTTCTAACGAAAACACAATTCAGCTAAGTTTTTCTGACGAAAAACACAAGTCAGCTAAGTTTTTCTGACGAAAAAAACAAGTTAGCTAAGTTTTTCTGACGAGAAACACAATTCAGCTAAGTTTTTCCAAAGAGAAACATAATTCAGCAAAGTTTTTCTGAAGAAAAACACAATTTAGCTAAGTTTTTCGAAGGAAAACCTTAATTCAGCAAAGTTTTTCGAAGTTAAAACACAATTCAGCTAAGTTTTTCTGAAGAGAAACACAATTAAGCTAAGTTTTTCTGAAGAAAAACACAATTCAGCAAGGCTTTTCTGAAGAAAACCGCAATTCAGATTTGTTTTTTTTTTAACGAAATACACAATTCAGCTAAGATTTTCTAACGAAAAACATACGAAAATAAAAAATTAAGTCAATTTGTCTAACGAAAATGTTTATTCAGCAAGGTTTTTCTTTGCTGAATTTTGTAAAACACAATTAAGCTAAGTTTTTCTAACGAAAAACACAATTCAGCTAAATTTTTCCAAAGATAAATACAATTCAGCAAAGTTTTTCTGACGAAAAACACAATTCAGCTAAGCGTTTCTAACAAAAATTAAAAATTAAGTATTTTTCTAACGAAAATGTTAATTCAGCAAGGTTTTTCTTTGCTGAATTAAGGTTTTATATATCAAAACCTTGCCGAATTAGGTTTTTCAACAAGAAGTGTTGGCTGAATTGTGTTTATCGTTACAAAATCCTTGCTGAATTGAGGTTTCTGACATAAAAATGTTGCTGAATTGATATTTTCGACTAAGAAACATAGCTGAATGGATTTCTCTATACAAAAATCTTGTTGAATTGTAGTTTTCTATAAGAAAATGGTAGCTGAATTGTGTTTATCGTTACAAAATCCTTGCTGAATTGAGCTTTCTGACATAAAAATGTTGCTGAATTGATTTATTTCGGCTAAGAAACCTAGCTGAATTAAGATTTTCTAAATTGAAACTTTGCTAAATTGAGTTTTTCAACAAGAAGAGGTAGCTGAATTGTGTCTTTCGTTACAAAATCCTTGCTGAATTGAGGTTTCTGACATAAAATGTTGCTGAATTGATTTAATTCGGCTAAGAAGCGTAGCTGAATTTATTTCTCTGCACAAAAATCTTGCTGAATTGTATTTTTGTATAAGAAAATGTAGCTGAAGTGTATTTTTCATTATAAATACTTTGCTGAATTGGAGTTTCTGACATAAAAATGTTTGCTGAATTGTATTTTTCTATCAAAATCCTGATGAATTATATTTTTTCTATAAAAAAATAGCTGAATAATATTTTTCGTTACAAATACCTTGCTGAATATAGATTTCTGACATAAAAATTTTGCTGAATTGTATTTTTTCATATGAAAAGTCTTGCTGAATTGTGTCTTTCGTTATAAATACCTTGCTGAATTGGAGTTTATGTAATAAAAATGTTGCTGAATTGTATTTATCTAAAAGAAAAAATTTTGCTGAATTAGGTTTTCGATGGAAAAAACATTGCTGAATTATGTTTTCCGTAGGACAACTCTTGGGAATGGTGGTTTCTTTTGAAAAAATCTTGCTGAATTAGGTTTTCTACTGAAAAACCTTGCTGAATTAGGTTTTCTATGGAAAAAACCTAGCTGAATTAGGGTTTCGATGGAAAAGCCTTCCTGAATTGAGTTTTCTTTAGAAAAACCCTTGCTGAATTAAGATTTTGATGGAAAAACCATGCTGAGTTAGGTTTTCTTTAGAGAAAACCTTGCTGAATTGGAGTTTATGTTTAAAAACCTTGCTGGATTAGGGTTTCGATGGAAAAAAACCTACCTTAATAAGGGTTTCGATGGAAAAAAACCTTGCTGAATTCGGTTTTCTTTTGAAAATAACTTAGCTGAATTAGGTTTTCTATTGAAAAAATCTTGCTGAATTAGGTTTTTTATAGAAAAAACCTTGCTGAGTTAGGTTTTTTATACAAAAAACGTAGCTGAATTAGGGTTGCTATGGAAAAAAGCTAGCTGAATTAGGTTTTCTATGGAAAAAACTTTGCTGAATTGGGGTTTTCATAGAAAAAAAACTTGCTAAATTGGGTTTCTTTAGAAAAAACTTTGCTGAATAAGGTTTTCTATGGAAAAAAAATTAGCTGAATTAGGTTTGCTATGGAAAAAACTTTGCTGAATTGTCACTATCATATTAATAATGCATGTTGTTGGTCCCTCATCATGTCATGTCTTGTTTTGTAGAGGTTTTTTTCTCTCTCTCTTTTTGCTGTTTAACATATTCCCTTTTAAGTGATTTTTAATGTTAACCATTTTCCAGTTCCATTTACAACTTGTTGTAATCGTCGCTTGTTTTGTACTTCATGTTTAATTAAGACAAGTTGTCTTTTTTATTTTTGTTTTTGTTTCGCTTTTGCTTTCTTATCCTGAATTGTAAGATTTCTGTTGGTAGGACAGCAGTGGAAGAAAAAACAAGATTTTTTTTGCATTTTTTGCCATGGAAAATAATATTTCTATTTCAATTTGCTGGACTATTTATTTAAGAAAAAAATATTTACAACAAAAAATAATAACAACAACAATTTACATATCATATCTCTCTGGTGGCACTTCCTTTGCCTTATTTTTTTAAATTTTAAAAACTCTATTTGTGGGCTAGTTAGTGCTTCTTCATACTGATAATGAACATGCATAGCTTTGGTTTGCCATGGATTGGTTTGAAGATGTTATAAATCATACAACTGCCAACAACAGCCAACAACCAGCAGCAACAACAACCACCACAGGCAAATGACATCAATCAGCCAAATACACTTTTTGACAATGAAAAGCACTAATGTAACATATTTTTATGCAAGCCAGGACAAGCTGAATCCAGTTCTCTGAACACAGGAATGGTCTGCCTAGGGAATGTCTGTCCGACAACTGGTCTGTCTGTCCAGGGTAATTAAAGCCTTAAAAAAATCAATTATTATCACAACAAACGTAAAACTACAAAATACGGCTTTGGCCACAGTCACGACAACCTAAACAACAAGCCAGCAACAACAGCAACACTAACAACGAACACAACCATGCCATACCATCTAGTCATCCATCCATCTAGCTAGCCAGCCATCGACAACAACATCAAACCTCCGAGTTGTTTGCTCGTCATTGCCGTCGTCATCATTCGGATTCGCATCATCAACAACATCATCAAAGGGGCATGCAAACTGTCAGTTGTGTTTACGGCTCTTATCAAACATCAACACCAATTAATTCGATGGCAATTTAGAGACCTCAAAAAGACAACAACAACGACAACAACAATCAAGAAACACTTCGGCTAAACGGCGTCGCTAAACGAAGCGCTAAATATCGAAGACAAGAATTTGAGACTAAGTGGTAGCCAGCAAAAGACAAAGTCCACTTATAAAAGCCTCCATAACAGAGACAGATCTCTTAGTTCTCTTCCCCCTTCCCCTCTCCCCCTCTCTTTCTCTCCCAGGGAGGGCTAAAGTAGACCATAAAATTGATAATTGAAAACAAATCATTACTAAGTTGACACGAATGTTGAAAGATGCATCATTGTGGTATATTTTGAATGCAGCATGGCCACGAAGTAAAGGAAGAAGAAGAAAAGGTGGAGAAGGAGGAGAGAAGAGGGAGAAAAGGAAAAAGCTGGATAATCTTAAAAGTGGTCATATTTTTTTGTTATCGCCGATACGCTACAAGGGGAAATACTAAGTAAAGTACGCGAAACGCACAATTCAGCAATGTTTTATGGATGATAAATGTTTTTTTTATAAAAAATCACAATTCCGCTAAGTTTTCTTTAGGAAATTTTAATTCAGTTAAACTTTTCTTTGGGAAAACGTAATTCAGCTAAGTTTTTCTATCGAAAAACTCAAATCAGCTAAGTTTTTCATTAGGAAAATTCCGCTAAGTTTTCTTTAAGAAATTTTAATGCAGTTAAATTTTTCTTTGGAAAACGTAATTCAGCTAAGTTTTTCTATCGAAAGACTCAATTCAGCTAAGTTTTTCTTTATGAAGCTAAGTTTTTCTTTAGGAAATTTCAATTCAGTTAAGTTTTTCTTTAGAAAAACTCAAATCAGCTAAGTTTTTCTCTAGGAGAACTCAATTCAGCTAAGTTTTTCTTTAGGAAAACTTAATTCAGCTAAGTTTTCCGTTAGTAAAACACAATTCAGCTATGGTTTTACATTAAAAACCCAATTCAGCTTAGTTTTTCTTGGTTAAAACTCAATTCAGCTAAGTTTTTCCTTAGGAAAACTCAAGTTAGCAAATATTTTACATTCAAAACAAAAATTAAGCTAAGTTTTTCTTAAGCTAAGATTTTACATTAGAACCCCCAATTCAGCTATGTTTTTCGTTAGGAAAACTCAATTCAGCAAAGATTTTACATTAAAAAATCCAATTCAGCTAAGTTTTTCTTACGAAAAACTCAATTCAGCTATGGTTTTACATTAAAACCCCAATTCAGCTAAGGTTTTCTTTAGGAAAACTCATTTCGACAAGGTTTTTGATGACAAAAATGTAATTCAACGAAAAACTCAATTCAGCAAAGGTTTTTCTTTATAGAACACAATTCAGCTAAGTTTTTTTTATGAAAAACTCAATTCAACAAAGTTTTTGATAACAAATCTTTAATTCAGCAAGGTTATTTTAACGAAAAACTCAATTCAGCTAAGGGTTTACATTAAAAATGCCAATTCAGCTAATTTTTTCTTTAGAAAAACCCAATTCAGCGAAGTTTTTGTATAGAAAAACTCCATTTAGCAAGCTTTTTGTATAGAAAATCTCAATTCAGCAAACTTTTTCGATGAAAAAATTCAATTCAGCAAAGATATTATACCGAAAAACTCAATTCAGCAAGGTTATTCTAAACAAAAACTCAATTCAGCAAAGTTTTTCTATAGAAAAACTCAATTCAGCAAGGTTTATATATAGAAAACCTCAATTCAGCAAACTTTTTCGATGAAAAAATTCAACTCAGCAAAGATATTATACCGAAAAACTCAATTCAGCAAGGTGATTCCAACGAAGAACTCAATTCAGCGAAGTTTTTGTATAGAAAAACTAAATTCAGCAAGCTTTTTGTATAGAAAACCTCAGTTCAGCAAACTTTTTCGATGAAAAAATTCAATTCAGCAAATATACTATACCGAAAAACTCAATTCAGCAAGGTTATTCTAACGAAAAACTCAATTCAGCGAGGTTTTTGTATAGAAAAACATAACTCAGTAGCCTTTTGGTATTGAAAAACTCAATTCAGCAAGCTCTTTGTATAGAAAAACTCAATTCAGCAAACTTTTTCGATGGAAAAACTTAAATCAGCAATGTTATTATACCGAAAACCTCAATTCAGCAAGGTTATTATATTGAAAAACTAAATTCAGCGAGGTTTTTGTATAGAAAATTCCAATTCAGCGAAGTTTTTCGATGGAAAATTTTAATTCAGCATGGTTATTATACCGAAAACCTCAATTCAACAAGGTTATTCTAACGAAAAATTCAATTCAGCAAGATTATTCTAACGAAAAATTCAATTCAGCAAGGTTATTCTAACGAAGGACTCAATTCAGCGAAGTTTTTGTATAGATAAACTCAATTCAGCTAGCTTTTTAAGTAGAATACCTCAATTCAGCAAACTTTTTCGATGGAAAAACATAATTCAGCAAGGTTATTATAACGAAAAATTCAGTTCAGCAAAGTTTTTGTATAGAATACCTCAATTCAGCAAACTTTTTCGATGGGAAAACTTTATTCAGCAAGATTATTATACCGAAAAACTCAATTCAGCAAGGTTTTTGTAATAAAACCTCAATTCAGTAAACTTTTTCGATGGAAAAACTTAATTCAGCAAGGTTATTATACCGAAAGACTCAATTCAGCAAACTTTTTCGATGGAAAAACATAATTCAGCTAGAATTTTCGATTAAAAAACTTAATTCAGAAAGGTCTTGCTAAAGAAAAACTCAATTCAGCAAGGTTTTACCATTAGAAAACACAATTCAGCAAAGATTTTGTGTAGAAAAACACAATTCAGCAAGGGTTTCATTTGTTTGTATAGGGTTCCATTGTGGTCGTGTGTGCCTACCTGAAAGTGCCCCCCATTCACATGCAGCCCATGTTGCATGTCTGTGGAATGTTTGACCGGAATTGTGGTTCATATTCCACCACACCACCAGAAAAAAAACGAACAAAAATTCTCCCATCAGCATCCAGTGAACCATGTAAATCATATCGCTTCCATTTTTGCCTGCGGGCCAGAGTGCCGAAGTGCCGACGATCGCCGTTCTAATCCCCTAAAAAGGTGTTTTGCATGACACAGCGCGGTAGATGGAATTATTCCGCCACTAAAAATTGCTAAGCTTTGTTTTGTGTTGCCCAACAAATGTCATCGCGAGTTATTTTTCTTCTCGAAAGACGACAAAGTCCTTTGGAGCTGGGAGCTGTCTGTGGTCACGGTCAAATTGTAACCACATGCGGCGGGGCCAGGCACAGAACGCAATGCCTGACTGCCAGCATGCCGGGGTAATATTCGTAATTCCTTGCTGAAGGTGTTGTTTATGCGGCCGTTATGAATTGTGGCATGGCAGCAGTAAGCGACGTAGTTGTTGTTGTTGTTGTTGGCGGCACGCTAATCTTCAACTTTGTTGCAATTTCTGGTGCGGATCGCTGCACTCAAATTGCCTTGAACAGCAAAACAAAATCTATCAAATTTTGCATCAAAGGCCAGAAGTTGTTGTTGGAGGATCTGGTAGCCGACGCTTTGATTGCCTGAGATTTCGGTGTGCTGATTCCAATTAGCTTCGTGATTTAACAAATGATGTGTTTGTTCGGAACGTCACAGAGAGGATGCTGTCATTAATTAACAATGTTTCAAGATTTGTGTGTGTGTGATTTGAACAAGAACAAGATTTTGGGGTGGGGAGAGAGGGGGGTATGGACGAAGTAGCTAGCAGGATGTGAAAAACAGCTTCCGTAATGTGGTGTCACAAGTGAGATAATTTAATTAATAACAGAAAATCACAATTCATCTAAGTTTTCTTATGAAACAATTTCAATTCAGCAAATTTTTTCCAACGAAAAACCTAATTCAGCAGGGGTTTCGTGACGAATATCACAATTCAGCAAGTCTTTCATATGCAAAAACTCAATTCAGCAATGTTTTACTTTCAAAAAGTACAATTCAGCAGGGGTTTCTTATAGTAAATCTTAATTCAGCAAGGGTTTCTTATAGAAAATCTCAATTCAGCAAGGTTTTCTCAATTAGAATCTCAATTCAGCAAGGTTTTCTTAAAGAAAAACCTAATTCAGCGAGGTTTTCTTATCGAAAAACCTTATTCAGCAAGGTTTTCTTAGAGCGAAACACAATTCAGCAAGATATTTTAATAGAAAAAACTCCATAAAGCAATGTTATTGTAACGAATATCACAATTCAGCTAAGTTTTTACAAGAAAAATGCAAATGCAATTCAGCAACGAAAAACTCAATTCAGCAGGGTTTTTGTGACGAATATCACAATTCAGCTAAAGTTTCATATAGTAAAACTCAATTCAGCAATGTTTTACTTTCAAAAAGTACAATTCAGCAAGGGTTTCTTATAGAAATTCTCATCTCAGCTAAATTTTCTTATGGAAAATCTCAATTCAGCTAGGTTTTTTCAATGATAACCTCAATTCAACAAGGTTTTCTTCAAGGAAAGCCTAATTCAGCTAAGTTTTTGCATAGCGAAATACAATTCAGCAAGATAGTTTAATAGAAATCATCAATAAAACAACGTTTTTGTAACGAATGTCACAATTCAGCAAAGTGTTTAGCAAGGAAAATGCAATTCTGCAACATTTTCCTACACAAATACTCAATTCAGCAAAGTTTTATCAATGAAAACCTCAATTCAGCAACGAAAACTTAAATTCAACAATGTTTTTTTTTATCAGCAAACCTAATTAAACAATGTTTTTATGTATAAAAAATCAATTCAGCAATGTTTTTATATAGAAAGACTCAATTCAGCAAGGTTTTACTATTGAGAAATTAAATTCAGCAAGGTTTTTGTGTAGAAACCCCTAATTCAGCAGGATTTTCTTAATAAAACCGCAATTCAGCAAGGGTTTCTCAATGAAAACCTCTATTCAGCAAGGTTTTCTCAATCAAATCTTTAATTCGGCAAGGTTTTTATATCAAAAAATAAATTCAGCAAGGTTTTTATGCAGAAAGACTCAATTCAGTAAGTAGTTTCTTAATTAAATCTTCAATTCAGCAAGGTGTTTTCAATGAAAATACCAATTCAGCAAAGATTTTCTATGGAAATTACTAATTCAGCTAGAAATTTCCTTTAGAAAATTCAATTCAGCAAGGGTGTCGTGTGAAAAACATCAATTCGGCAAGGTTTTTATACAAAAGGACTCAATTCAGCAATCATTTTATATCGAAAAAATTAATTCAGCAAGGTTTTCTTAATAAAATCTTCAATTCAGCAAGGGGTTTGTAACGAAAATCGCAATTCAGCAAAGTTTTTCTATAGAAATTACTAATTCAGCTAGGAATTTCCTTTGGAAATTCAATTCAGCAAGCTTTTTGTGTGAAAAGCGTCAATTCAGCACGGTTTTCTCAATGAAATCCTCAATTCAGCAAAGTTTTTGTGCAGAAGGATTCAATTCAGCAAGAATTTTATATCGAAAAAAGCAATTCAGCAAGGTTTTTGTGAAGAAAAATACTATTCAGCAAGGTTTTTTCAATGAAAATCTTAATTCAGCAAGGTTTTCTGAATAAATATCACAATTCAACAAAGTTTTTGTAACGAAAATCGCAATTCAGCAAAGTTTTTTGTACACAAATTCATCGGAATATCATTTCCACTGTTTGGGAACCCCACTCCCCATTTCTTTGTTGCCTGATTTTCGTATTGCGATCATGTTTTGGCTTCTAAATAATGAGTCGTTATGGCACTCTCGCGCACAGCTAATGTTGCACACACAACGCCGTGCAACACCAGGAAGCTGCCGGCTCGCATGCGCTCCAAATAAAATGGCAATACGCATGACCGTCTTCTTTGGCTACCGGCTGGCCATTTTGCCGAGTCACTTGAAGTCACTTAAAACAAGATTGAGCGCATGCGCGCGCACTCATCGTCTCAACGTCGTTCGGATGCGTGCGTGACACCCAACAATAACAACGACTGGCAACTGAAACTGTTGAGACAGAAGCTACTCCAAACGATCATAAACAAATGGAAGGAGGAAAAAAAAAAAACGGGAGCAACAGCAGCAGTGGCTGCATCGTGAGCAACAGGAAAATGGAGCTGCTCGCACGCACAATGGCAAATGGATGGGGGCAATAAAAAAGAAGAGCACAAAAAAAAAGAATTGAAAAAACAACGACGAAGCTAACCGGCAAAACAAAAAGAAAAACGCACACATCTAGGGGAAGAGGAGGGGGGAGGGAGAAGAGGGGACATCCGATCTAACTGAGAGTAGATTTCTATGATACCCCCATTTTGATCTCTGCTAAATGTTCGCTGTCGTTTCGTATAAGAGCTAGAAGGCATCTCCTCCTCTCGAAGACGAAGATTGTAATATAATCCGGTCCGTGCATGCGTGGCCAAGATCGACATCGCAGACTGCAGACTTTATGACGTTGGACAAACGCATGGGAAATGTTTTTCTATTGGAGGACAGCTACGTGGTGCAGCTGAGATTTGTTTTGTTTTTGGTTTTTTTTTTTGATTTTTGTTGTTGCTGCTGCTGATTGTTGCCATTTGAGGAAATGCATTGAGAGAGCCATGGCTGAGATTTTTTTCCGATTGCTCTGTGTCGTCTACTCGTTTTTCATAATTTTCATTCGGTAACGAAAGTGGAATGTTTCAGCAGAGGTTTGTTTGCTCTATAGCCGGGTACAGTGGTTTGAAGTGTTTAATAGCAAAATTTTGCTGAAAAAAAATCTAAAGGAACCACTAGCTGAATGGAGGTTTTCTAAAAGAATTGGATATATCTATAGAAAAACTTTGTTGAATTGAGTTTAATCGAGAGAAAAACCTTTGCTGAATTGGAGTTTTCTGCATGAAAGCTTTGCTGAATTGAGTTTTTCTGTACTAAAACCTGGCTGAATTGATTTTTTTTTATAAAAAAGTTAGCTGAATTGAGTTTCTGTTATAGAAAAACCTTGCTGAATTGAAGTGTTTATAGAAAACCCTTGCTGCATTGGTGTTTTCGTGAGAAAAACGTTGCTGAATTGAGTTTTTCTGTACAAAAACATTGCTGAATTGAGATTTCCTGTAGGAAAACGTTGCTGAATTGAGTTTTTCGCGAGAAAAACTTTGCTGAATTGGGGTTTCTGCACAAAAATTGTGCTGAATTGAATTGTTTATAGAAAAACTCAGATTTTTGTGGGAATCCCTTGCTGAATTGGATTTTTCTGCACAAAAACCTTGCTGAATTGAAGCTTTTTGTATGAAGACTTTGCTGAATTGAGTTTTTCTGTACTAATAACTTTCTGAATTGCATTTTTGAAGAAAAAAAATAACTGAATTGAGTTTTTATTATAGAAAACCCTTGCTGAATTGAAGTTTTTATAGAAAAACCTCGCTGAATTGAGTTGTTTTGTAGGAAAACCTTTGCTGAATTGATTATTTTTATATTTTCTCTACAAAAATCTTGCTGAATTGAAGTTTTTATAGAAAACCTTCGCTGAACTGATGTTTTCGGTCGAAAAACTATTCTGAATTATGTTTTTGTAATAGAAAACCCTTGCTGAATTTGGGTTTTCGTGAGAAAAACTTTGCTGAATTCGATTTTTCTGTACGAAAACCTTGCTGAATTGAGTTTTTTCTATAGAAAAACTTAGCTGAATTGAGTTTTTATTATAGCAGGTCCGTGCTGAATTGGGGTTGTCGTGGAAAAACCTAGCTGAATTGGATTTTTGTTTACCAAAACTTTGCTGAATTGATTTTTATTCCAGAAAAACCTTGCTGAATTGGGTTTTTTTTTGTAGGAAAACCTTGCTGAATTGGGTTTTTCTTGTAAAATACACTGCTGAATTTAGTTTTCCTGTTCGAAAACCTTGCTGAATTTTGATTTTTTGCAGAAAAATTTAGCTGAATTAAGTTATGCAGAGGAACAAATTAGCTGAATTGCATTTTTCCATGAATTGTGTTCTTTCACATAAAAACCTTGCTGAATTATGTTTTTCTCCAGAAAAACTTAGCTGAATTTAGGATTTCGTAAAGAAAAGTTAGCTGAATTGAGATTTTCTTATGGAAAACTTTACTCAATTATGTTTTTCTATTAGAAAACTCTGCTGAATTGAATATGTCTATCAGAAAACTTTGCTGAATTGAGTTTTTCATTAGATTTGTTTTCTTTTACATAAAAACCTTGCGGAATTGAGGTTTTCGTCAAGAAAACTTAGCTGAATTGAGGATTTCTTTAAGAAAATTTTTCTGAATTGATGATTTCGTAAAGAAAACTTAGCTGAATTATGAAAAACGTTACTTAATTATGTTTTTCTATTGGAAATCTCTGCTGAATTTATGATGTCGTTAAGAAAATTTAGCTGGATAGAGGTTTTTGTTAAGAAAACTTAGCTAAATTCAAATTTTCTTATAAAAAACTTTACTCAATTGTGTTTTTCTGTTAGAAAACTCTGCTGAATTGAATTTGTCGATCAGACAACTTTGGTGAATTGAGTTTTTATTATTAGAAAATGTTGCTGAATTTTGTTCTTTCACATAAAATCCGTGCTGAATTATGGTTTTCTGCAGAAAAACGTAGCTGAATTGAGGATTTCATTAAGAAAACTTAGCTGAATTGATGATTTCGTTAAGAAAACTTAGCTAAATTGGGGGTTTCGTTGAGAAAACTTAGCTGAAGTGAAGATTTCCTTAAGAAAACTTAGCTGAATTGAGGTTTTCTTAGGGAAAACCTTACTCAATTATATTTTTCCATTGGAAAACTTTGCTGAATTGAATTTTTCGATTAGAAAACTTAGCTGAATTGTGTTTTTCTAGCACAAATCTTCGCTGAATGCAGTTTTTTTGTTAAGGAAAGTAATTTAATGATGTTTTTGAAAATATAGTGGGGATTTTAAATTAGTTTTACAAATTTAAATTTGATTTTTATGCCTCCCCGAACCACTGTCCCTGTCTTTGTCCTCCTGTTGTTGTTTTGGTTTTTGTTTTTCTTCTATGGAAATTCTGTCTGAGATTTTTTTTTTTGTTATTATCCTAACATTGTTGTTGTTGTTACTATTGCGTGTTGTTTGTGTTGAGACAATGCGTTTGAGAGCTTTTCCCCCCCGCTCTCTCCCGCTCTCTCAGCATTGGTGTTTGGTCCATTTTGGCTCTTGCCTTGGTCTTAGAGCCGTCGTCGTCGGCGCTTCGCACTTAAGTTTCCTGCATTTTATTGCCAGACAATTGACTCAGTTGTAATCATACATTACAGACGTTAGCAACGTCTCGTTTCTTTGGTCCAAGAAAAATCTCAGAGTGGAAATTTGGAAAGAAAATAAATTTTTTTTCAGAGATAAAAATTGAAATGAAGGAAAAATTAATTTTTAAGTGAAAAATGAATTGAAAAAATAAAAATAGAAAAAAATTATTTTTTTGTGGAAAATATTGTCAAGTGTGTGTGTCTGTTTTTCAAGAAAATTAATTTTAAGAATTTTTTTGTTGTTGTCATTTGTAAGTATAATTCGAATTTATTGGAATTTCTTTGATTTTTTATTTGAAAAAATTTTATTGATTTAATCCTCTGAAAATTGTTGTGTTTATGGATTTTGTGTTTTCAATTTTCCATCATCATCATCAGCGGTGGCTAACTGTAAAAAATGTATCTCAAAGTGTTTGTTGTTGTTTTTCCATTTATTTTTCCTTCGTTGTTGTTGTTGTTTTGGCTTGGCTGGCATGGTGTTGTGCCTTGTGGCTGGCTTGGATGGCCTAAGGCTGGCAGTCAAAGGCTTGTGGCGATCGTTTTGACTTCTTTTTTTTCGTTGTTGTTGTTATTTTTTGTATTTCCTACCTTGTCGCTCTGTGTATAATAATCCGCAACAAGTTTTGATATATGATTTTTATCCATTTTAAGTTGTATTTATGTTTGCCAGAGATAGGAGCAGCAGTCGCTGCATCAGCCAAGGAAGGCACTTGTATGTTTGTCGTAAAAGTTTGTTGTTGTTGTTTTTATTTTGTTGTGTTCAAAACTTAACATCACATAAAACCAGCTTAGAAAAAAAATCCTCAAAAAAATTTTTGAATGATTGAAAATCGCCAAGAAATTGCCACAAAAATGAAAAATGATCTGCCTTTCAGAGGGGAGAAAGAGGATTTTTTTGTAATTAAATTCCCATCCCTTCTCCAAAAGGAGGATATCATCGTTACCCATATCCTTCTCAATGCTGAAGTGTTAATGTACACAAAATTGCTTATAAATCATAAATTCGTAATGATTTACGGGATGGCTGAGACGGCGGCATGGCCGAAAAAAATAAAATTGTTGGTAATTTAATTTCTGGCCATAAATCAAATAGAAAATTTTATGATTTGAAAATTGATGAAGAAAAGCGACGGGATATGGAAAATGAAAATCAAACGTTTCAATTAAGGAAAATAAATTTATAATTCCACTATATACCCTCCAAAAAAAAAATCGGTTATAAGTTTAAGAAATGAAAAGAAAATCCTTCAGATTATTTTTCGAATTATTCTATCTAAGTGACCATTATATCATCAAGGCTTCACTGTATGCTCTTGCAGCCAAAGAAAAAAATATTCTCCATAAAATTCCGTATTAGGTCAACGAACATCTAAGATCCCTAAACCCACCATATACCAACAAAATATCGGTCGGATCGGTAGAATGATTTTTTTTTGAGTGCTAATTTGCCTGTAATGTTGCGACTTTTTGACGAATTCGCCCATAAGATGGAATTTAGGAGAGTTGATATAAAGGAGAAAATTATTCTCCATAAAATTTCACTATGGGTCACCAAACAACTGAAATCCCGAAAATCACTATATGTCAAAAAAATATCGGTTACAATTCCGACGACTTGTTTTATGTGTTAATTTTCCTGTAATGCTGCGACTTTTTGACGAATTCACCCATAAGATGGAATTTAGGAGAGTTGCTGTTAAGGAGAAAATTATTCTCCACAAAATTTCACTATGGGTCACCAAACAACTGAAATCCCGAAAACCACTATATATCAAAAACATATCGGTTACAATTCCGACGACTTGTTTTATGTGTTAATTTTCCTGTAATGTTGCAACTTTTTGACGAATTCTTTTATAAAACATAATTTTGGAGAGTTGCTGTTAAGGAAAAAATTATTCTCCATAAAATTTCACTCTAGGTTACCGAACAACTGAAATCCCTAATTCCGCTATATATCAACAAAATATCGGCTCTAAGCCGGTCAACTATTTTTATGTGCTAATTTGCCAATAATTTTGATTATTCGGTGATTTCTCCGACAAAACTTAGTTTTGGAGAGTTCCTGCAAAGGAGAAAATTATTCTCCATAAAATTTCACAATAGATCACCCAAAAACTGAAATCCCTAATTCCGCCATATATCAACAAAATATCGGCAATAAGCCGGTCAACTTGTTCTATGTGCTAATTTGTCTATAATTTTTGACTATTAGGTGATTTCTCCCACAAAACTTAGTTTTGGTGAGTTGCTGTTAAGGAGAAAATTATTCTCCATAAAATTTCACTTAGGGTCACCAAACAACTGAAATCCCGAAAACCACTATATATCAACAAAATATCGGCTATAAGCCGGCCAACTATTTTTAAGTGTTAATTTGCATAACGTTTTTGATAATTAGGTGATTTCTCCCACAAAACTTAGTTTTGGAGAATTGCTGTTAAGGAGAAAATTATTCTCCATAAAATTTCACAATAGCTCACCGAACAACTGAAATCCCCAATTCCGCTATATATCAATAAAATATAGGTTTTAAACCGGTCAACTTTTTTATGTGCTAATTTGCCTATAATTTTTGACTATTAGGTGATTTCTCCCACAAAACTTAGGTTTGGAGAGTTGCTGTTAAGGAGAAAATTATTCTCCATAAAATTTCACTGTAGGTTACCGAACAACTGAAATCCCGAAAACCACTATATATTAACAAAATATCGGTTATAAGCCGGTCAACTTTTTTATGTGTTAATTTGCATTAAATTTTTGACTATTAGGTGATTTCTCCCAAAAAACTTAGTTTTGGAGAGTTGCTGTTAAGAAGAAAATTATTCTCCATAAAATTTCACTGTAGGTTACCGAACAACTGAAATCCCTAATTCCGCTATATATCAACAAAATATGGGTCAGAAATCGGACGACTTGTTTTTTTGTAAATATTTTTCTCCATATTCTAGAGTTAATCCGTTTGTATTCATTAACGAGAATATGTTAATTTATTTTGTTGTTGTTATTGTTGCTATTTCTTCCAATGGAATTTCTATTGATTAAATTACCATATATTTATTTTACTATTTTTTTTTTGTTGCATTATAAAAAATAAATTATATAAAACAAAGTAATACCTTGCATCGTCAATTCAAATAATTTGCATGGCTTGACAATAAAGAAATAAAATACAACAATAACACCTTCCCCCACATGCATGCAATTGTTTAGAAGAGGAAGATAATGTTTTTGATTTGGTTTGTTTTATTTTGCCATTGCAAATTCAGTTGTGTCGCGACATTTCCCACAAACACTTCACTCGTTTGATGTTTGTCGCTTAAGTCTTTCGTTTTTCGCGAAAAAGTCCAACGGTTTCTTTTTTTTCGGGGAGATATGCAATTTGTGTAA
>NW_026885047.1:0-61807 GCF_032173495.1 Musca vetustissima | reverse complement strand
ATTGCTAAGGACAAGGAAATCCTCAACACAATTCAAAAATATTAAAATATTTTTTTTTTCAAGCTTCGCGAAAGGCATGGTTTTTTTCATAATATTTTTCAAGACCCCTTTATAGGCGTGGATAGTTTAAAAATATTTCTCCAAACCTATTAAGCGCTATCTAGCTATTTAGATTTTCTAAAGTACACACGGACCATCTGAATAAAGTCTACATTTCGTGAAAATCGGTTCAGATTAGATATAGCTCCCATATATTTTTTGGTCCGATTTAATGTAAATAGTGCATCAAAGTCCTTATATATACTTCGACTTTCAGGAAATTTGGCATCGAGAACTAAATTAAGTCTAGAACGATTTAAATGTAGCTTCCATATATGTTATCGTCCGATTTTAGGTAAATAGTGCACCAAAGTCCCTATATATCCTTCGATTTGCACGAAATTTGACACAACGTACTGAATCAAGTCCAGAAAGATGTGTGTTAAATATCATGAAAATAGGTTCAGATATGGATATAGCTTCCATATATATTTTCGTACGATTTTAGGTAAGTAGTGCACCAAAGTCCTTATATATCCTTCGATTTGCACGAAATTTTTCATAGTGTACTGAATAAGGTCTACAAATATGTGTGTTAAATTTTGTGAAAATCGGTTCAGATTTCGCTATAGCTCCCATATATATTTTCGTCCGATTGTATATAAATGGTGCATCAAAGTCCCTATATATCCTTCGATTTGCACGAAATTTGGCACAGCGCACTGAATTAAGTCTAGAGCGATGTGTGTAAATTTCGTGAAAATCGGTTCAGATTCCCATATATATATTCGTCCGATTTAATGTAAATGGTGCACCAGAGTCCCTATATATCCTTCGATTTGCACGAAATTTGGCATATCGTACTTATTAAAGTCTAGAACGATGTGTGTTAAATATCGTGAAAATCGGTTCAGATTTCGATATAGCTCCCATATATATTTTCGTCCGATTTAATGTAAATGGTGCATCAAAGTCCCCATATGTCCTTCGATTTGCACGAAATTTAGATTTATAAGTAATTGAGGAACTCAAAATGTGGCCGAATACCCAAAATATACAAATTTCGATGAAATCGGTTTAGATTTCGATATTTTGCTTTAAATTTATTTGCATAATCTATATCTGACCAAAATTTAGTATAGGTAGCAGAGTGACATTTTTAATTTCATGTTAATGATCCTTCAAAAATGCGACGTCTATTAGGATGCCATCTGTTGAATATACCCAAAGTGGTGAAGGGTATCATACCCTACACAACTATGTTGTCAGGGTATTATAGCTTTGCGCAGCCCCAAGTGTTTGTTACGCCGCGAAATATGCGTCCTAGACCCACCTTTAAGTATACCGATCGTCATATCTCGACTAGCTGAATCGATCTAGACAAGTGTGTCCGTCCGTCCGTCTGTCCATTATAATTTGCAAACACGATACAGGCCACAGTTATGGACCAATCTTCACGAAATTTTGCATGTAGGATGGGTTCTGTCCAATGAAGTCCCCTATTGTTTTTGGAAAAGGTCGGTTAATATTTAGGAGATGAAATTTATCAAATACTTTATTTTTGTCTAAATTTCTGGTCGCTCCAGATGCCGCAATTATGGTCCAAACATTGCAAGTTTTACATGGAGAAGGGAATCGGGCCAAAGAATAAGCATGCTTGTTTTGATAAAGATCGGTCAATATTTAGCGGGTAAAATGGACCCTAACTTTTGTGTGAAAAATTACAAAATTTTTATTTTATAGCCTATAGATTTACCCCTGATGGATAAAGACCCGAGAAGTTAATATTATATCCAACAGGAGTGTTTGACCTTAAAATTGATACGAATTATATTGGCGTATGTACTCGGATGTGGGAGTTACACTTTTACAGGTGTTTACGTACTCAGATATTATTTAGTAAACTATTGCCACACTGGAGGGCGAAAATATACCGCTGATCGCTTTAAAAGTGTGCATGAGGTTCCAGTTATAGTCAAGGACAACGCCGATAATTTTCGGCGATGATCAAATAATAATAGTGGCATAAAGTGGACTTAAAACTTAATTTTTTGTGTTTTTTTTCGAGTCGGTCTATAGGTCACAATTGAAAGCCGAACATCACAACACAACACACGATGAAGGGGATCTGCACAAGTAATTAGAAGGGCTGTACGTCAAGTCGGACAAGAAGGTGCAAATATTTCGAAATATTGTCCAAGCTCCGAACATAGAACCACATAAAGTTAAATTTTCGTGCAAGTTATCTAGGGTATCATATGGTCGGCCACGTCCGACTATACAGCTCCGCTCACTGGTTTTTTTCTATGACGTTAATTTTTTTAATATTCTTTCAAGTTCCACCCTGAGACGTAGATATTTTATGAGGCACAATTATATTTTTTTTCGAATTCTAAATAAGGGCGGATTTTTGTTTTTAATATTTTTTCAAAGCATCCTAATAGGATTAGATTGTTTTTAAACATATTTCTTTGTTTAAAATATTTTTTCAGGGCTATTTAAAGGCTTGATTTGTTTAAAACATATTTTTCTATAATGGATCCTTAAAAAATAAATGTTTAAAGAGCTATCCTTTAAATCCCTTAAATAATTTATTTCATTAAATCTCCATTCCAAACACATTCCACTATTGTGATGATTCGTCACAATGCCTCAATTGTCGGCCATCCATTCATGGACGTAGACACTTTAGCTTATGTCAAGGACTGTTCACTTGCACCTACACACATGTGTACACTATTATTCTGGAGGCTGAAGTTTCGAAAAAAATGCACACACTCTAGTTTTACAAGTTTTTCTTCTTCTTCACCATCATCATCTCACACAGCGGTTGTTCATTTTGAAGAGCCTCGACGAGCCTCGGTGTTGTTGGTTGGTTGGATATACGAGTATGTATTTACCTTCGAGACATTTGATGTTAACAATATTTGTCCATTTGTGTTGCAAAGTATGATTCTCGTTATATTGTTGTTGCTGTTGCTGCTGTCATTATTATACTCATCTGGTGGTGGTGGTGTAACAATCAACATTCAGTAGCAGCACTTTCCAACACATACTCGTCATGCAACACCTTTCACAAACACATACACACTCACACAACATTTGACTATGGGCAGTCATAGCGAAGCTAGGATTCAGACCATTGTTAACAATTGTAGGCAATGACCGTGTGGCATGTGGTATCCACTGGCTTTAGGTCTATGTTTCTTTTTTGCGTCTCCTTGTCCAGAATATTTCTGTGTCTGATGTTTCATTGAAACACTTTTCAACAATAATTGTAAGCAATTTGTTGGATTATGGTGTAGCTAGGATTTTAGGTGTGAATTACTTAAACATATGGAGCTTAACAGTAGAACTGGTTTTTTATTTTTTAAAAATCCACGCCTAAAAGTAGACCTAGAAAAAACATTTTTTTTTAAATCCACGCCTAAAAGTAGACCACGAAAAAATATTTTTAAAAAACCACGCCTAAAAGTAGACCAGGAAAAAATATTTTTTAAAAATCCACGCCTAAAAGTAGACCAGGAAAAAATATTTTTTAAAAATCCACGCCTAAAAGTAGACCTAGAAAAAAATATTTTTTAAAAATCCACGCCGAAAAGTAGACCAGGAAATTTTTTTTTAAAAAACCACGCCTATAAGTAGACCTAGAAAAAACATTTTTTTAAAAATCCACGCCTAAAAGTAGACCTAGAAAAAATATTTTTTAAAAATCCACGCCTAAAAGTAGACCTGGAAAAAATATTTTTTAAAAATCCCCGCCTAAAAGTAGACATAGAAAAATATTTTTTAAAAATCCACGCCTAAAAGTAGACCGAGAAAAAATATTTTTTAAAAATCCACGCCTAAAAGTAGACCTAGAAAAAATATTTTTTAAAAATCCACGCCTAAAAGTAGACCTAGAAAAAAATATTTTTTAAAAAGGTAAACCAGAAAAATATTTTTAAAAAACCACGCCCAAGAGAAGTCCTTGAAAAATTATTTTTAAAAAAGGTAGACCTAGAAAAATATTTTTGTAAAAAATCCACGCCTAAAATTAGTTCACGAATAGTCTTCCAAAAAATATAAAAAAAAATCCTCTTAAAGTCATCAAGCTCGACTCGAAAGAGTATAAATAATCACTTAAAATCACTTTTCAAATGGTCACAAAAATTCAAATAACAAAAATTAATTTCAGCCGAGCACGGCTAGGGCTCGAACCTAGGTCCTCAGAGCAACACAGATGTTGCCAAGACCGCTTAACGTTCTGAGCCATCAACACTTCCAAAAACGGTTGCGCAAAAACATGTGTATACCAGGAAGCAATTGTAGGTGTGTGGATTAATTATCCATCGCTACAACAAAAATCTGCTTTGAAAAACTGTTCCTAGAATGAAGACAAATGTCGAACTTTGACAAATTTGAATTTAATTCGCATATGCAAGTTTCGCATCAGGGCGGAATAAATACAAGTTATCAACGTACGACCTTTGTAAAGCCACATAGCCCAATATGCCTGATGAGCCGCTTAACCAACGGCGAAACGCGTCGCATAATGGTGGGTACGTAGGTTCTTCTTCTGGCTTTCCTTTTCATTGCAAAATTTAGATCATCAAGCTCGACTCGAAAGAGTATAAATAATCACTTGAAAACCAAAAATATTATTTATTCCCCTTCAATACCTTCTATATCGAACTCCATCTACACTCCAACACTTCCAATTTTTGTCACATTTCTATCTCTCCTCCAATGGAAAAATCTCAGCTAAATGTAAACCTATTTCATCTATTTGAACATAAAATATTGATGACATTTATTATTGGCTTTATATTTTTTGATATCGACTCGAATGGATTGAAATAACCAAAGAAATTCCATTACGTGGAAGAAAAAAATCCTTTTTATGGGATATCTCGCATTTTCTCTCTCTCTCTCTCAATTTGAGCTGCCAAAAAAATTGTTTCCTTACTTTTCACACAAACGACAGTTAAGATTGCAGCATAGCTGTTTTAGCGGTGGTTTCCTTCAAGGTGCAGATGATATCTCCGTGTGTAGTGCTGGTGGTGACGATGGTGCCGTAGATGATGATGTTGAAAATATTTTCACTGTTGCTATTGGCATCATCATCACCATGGCTGAGGTTGTTGCAGTCACATAGACTTAGTGTTCAAATCTCAATTTAATGACATCGAGATCTTTGGAGGTAGTTGCAGTAACTTAAGCTGTTGGGGTTTTTTCCTTTTCTAAGTCACTGCATTCTGTGGCAGATAATATCTGGGAAAATTTTGACTTTATTGTAGTGGTTGTTTGAGAAGTTTGAAGAAAATATTTTTAAAAAATCAAGTTTGAGTTTGAAGGAGAAGTAAAAATATGTTTAAAAAATTCACGCCTATTGTGGAGCTTGAAGAATGGAGCTTATAAAAAAAATATTTTAAAAAGCTTCACGCCTATTGTTGGGCTTTAAAAAATAATTCTAAGAAATCCACGCCTATTTGTAGCTTGACATTTTTTTTTTAAATTTCGCTATGGTACCAATATTGTGGAATTTGAAAAAAATATTTTTAAAAAATCCACACTTATTTTGGACCTTGAAATAAATATTTCAAAATCTAGGCCTATCTAAGGATGCGAACATTATTTTTAAACCAGTGAGCGGAGCAGTATAGTCGGACGGGGCCGACCATACGATACTCTACACAACTACCACGGAACTTAAAATTTCTACGGATGTTTATTCCGAGCCTGGGCAATATTTCGTGATATTTGCACCCTCTTGCCCGATTAGAGGTAAACAGCACCTCTTCCTTACACTGACATATTTTCCGAATATTACGAGTACTCAGTACAGCTATTTGCACCCTCTTGCCCGATTAGAGGTAAACAGCACCTCTTTCTTACGCTGACATATTTTCCGAATATTACGAGTATTCAGTACAGCTATTGTCCACATTTCCTTCACCGTGGTTTGTGTTGTGATATTCGGCTTTCATTTGTGGTCTATAGATCGACTCGAAAATAACACAAAAAATTAAGTTTTCGGTCCACTTCATTCCAAAATTATTATTTGATCATCACCGAACATTATAGGCCATAACTGGAACCTCATGGAACATTTCAAAGCGATCAGCGCTATAGTTCCGCTCCCTAGAGTGATAATGGGTTACTAAATAATATACGAATACGGAGATACCTGTAAATATTTATGTGTAACTCACACATCCGAGCACATACAACAATATAATTTATGTTCATTTGAAGATCAACCACTCCTCTTGGATATAATATCAACTTCTCGGGTATATGTCCTTCAAGGGTAAATATATACGCTATAGAATACAAATGTTGTCATTTTTCAAACAAAAGTTAGGGTCCATTTGACCCGCTAAATATTGACCGATCTTTATCAAAACAGGCATGCTTATTCTCTGGCCCGATCCGCTTCTCCATGCAAAAATTCGCGGTGTTTGGGCCATTATTGCGGCCCCTGGAGCGACCAGAAAAACCGACAAAAATTAAGTATTTGTCAATTTCATACTCTAAATATTATCTGATCTTTACCAAAAACAATAGGGGTCTTCATTGGCCAGAACCCGTCCTACATGCAAAATTTCGTGAAGATTGGTCCATAACTGTGGCCTGTAACGTGCTTACAAATTATAATGGACAGACGGACGGACACACGAACACATATGTCTAGATCGACTCAGCTAGTCGAGATATGACGATCGGTATACTAAAAAGTGGGTCTAGGACCAATTTTTCGCGGCGTTTCAAACTCTTGGGGCTGCACAAAGCTATAATACCCTGACAACATAGTTGTGTAGGACATAAAAATTCGTATGATTCCACTTGAAAAAATATTTTTAAAAATCCACGCCTATGAGGAGCTTGAAGAAAATATTTAAAGAATCAATGCCTATTGATTTGTTCGGAAAACCATATTTGTAAAAAATTCAAACTTTTAGATGGACCCAAAAATATTTTTAAAAATCTGCTCATCTATATGGGTCTTGAAAAATATTTTCAATGGATTCCCTACTCTCTATATATATTAACAAATCCACTATTTTTTAAGTCCAAGGGTTTTTCAATCCAGGCCACTGAATCCACTTTTGGTATGAAATAAATATTAATCTTCCCTAAGATGTTTCTATTTTATTTCTTTTTGTCAAATGCAAACAATTTCCAATTTTTCGAAATTTATATTTTCTTATCACTTAAATATAAATAACCCCAAAAAATTGTATATAAACTTCCAATCGAAGTACATAAAATATATTTATCTTTAGTTATTTAACCACTTGTGATTTAATTCCATTAACAATAGCACTGAAGGACTCCAAAGGATTGCAGGATGCTATATAACAACAGTAACAACAAAATATGTATATAACAAACAATATACCATCAATAATATTAAATTGATTATTAAACAAATATTCGACTATCCCTCCCCCATCAGCCGGGCACCGTGCAATGAGAGTCATTCAGTCAGCCAGCCAGCCAGTCAGTCACTCAATAATAAATAACAAACAATCTATAAGACTATTGAGCTGAGATTGAGTTGAATTGTTCAAAAAAAAAATTGAAAAAAAAAATACAAAAACAAAAAAAAAAAAATGTTGTTGAAAAATTACACATGATTTTTAGTGAGGATACCAGATGGAAACAATGATGCCATGTGACCTTATCCCTGCTTCTATACGCCTCTCCCACTCCAATGGACAAATTCACAACTGGATGTAGTGTTATGCTTAAGGAGGGATATCCTGTCCAGACCGGAATAGCAGTGCAACAGCAACATTGCCTGTTGAAAAATGCAATGGCTCCAATGCCCCGATGATATTGGTTGTCGTTTCAACAAATGTTACCAATAATCATGGTGCTGCTCCTGCTGCCGATTGTGGTGATGATGATGGCGGAGTGTTGGAAAAAGTCCTTGCTGGTGATGATGCTGATGATGATGCATTTGAAGACAGACAACAAATTGCATTTAATGTACCAGAGAGCCAATATGTCTGAGTATGTTAACAATTGTCTGCTGCGTGAATGAATATTTGTGTTGTTGTTGTTGTTCGATTTCGTATAAAGTTGTTGTAAGTGCTTGTGCGAGGAAACAACAACAACAAAGAATCGAAAATACAAATGTGAATGATGTTCTAGCTGCATTAAAAACAAATTTTGAAATTGAAAACACTGAAGACACTTGATTATGTCGATTGAAGTTGTTGTTGTTGTCTATAGAAAAATTATTTGAAATCACACAAGGACTTGTGTGGAGTGTTTGGTAATATAACTATAACAATATATTTTCGGGGGCCCAAAAATCTAATGATCCTAAAAAATATTTTTAAAAATTCAAGGACCCTAAAATATATATTTATAAAATCCAGGACTATCTAAGGACCCTGCCAAAAAATAATTTTATAAAATCAACGCCATAGCTTAAGGCTCTAATTTTTTTGTCCTAGCTAAAAGCCGTAAGAAATTATAAAAATCAGTACGGAAAGTAGTAAAGTCGGACGGGGCCGACTATATTATAGCCTTCACCACATTGGGTATATTCAGCAGATGAATCCTAGCAGACGTCGCATTTTTAATGGACCAGTAAAATGATATAGCATCCATAAACATGTCATTCTGCAACAGATACTAAATTTTTCATTTGGTCAGATATAGAAACTATATCTAAATCTGAACCGATTTCAGGAAACTTAACACACATCATTCTAGACCTAATTAATTACGCTGTGCTAAATTTCGTGCAGATCGAAAGATATTTAGGGACTTTGGTACACCAGTTTACTTAAATCGGACGAAAATGTATATGGGAGCTATATTTAAATCTGAACCGATTTTCACGAAACTTAACACACATCATTTTAGACCGAATTCATTACACTGTGTCAAATTTCGTGCAAATCGAAATATATATAGGGACTTTGGTGAACCATTTACGTTAAATCGGACGAAAATATATATGGAAGCCATATCTTAATCTAAACCGATTTTCCCGAAACTTTACTTCTAGACATAATTCATTGCGCTGTGCCAATTATTGTGCAAATCGAGAGATATATAGGGACTTTGGTGCACCATTTACATTAAATCGGACGTGTGTAGTGATGTTCGGCTTATAATTAAGACCTATATCGAAAAAAACACAAACAATTAACTACTTGGGTCTATGCCCTTCATGAGTGAATATATACCCCATAGAATACAAATGCTGTAATTTTCCACACAAAAGTCAGGGTCGATTTGAACCATTAAATATTGACCGATCTTTATCAAAACAGGCAAGCTTATTCTTTGGCCCGATCCCCTTCTCCATGTAAAATTTCACGATGTTGGGGTCGTAATTGCGGTCTTTGAAGCGAACAGAAAAAATTAAGTAGTTGGTCAACTTCATCCTCTAACTATTAACCGATCTTTACCAAAAACAATAGAGGTCTTCATTGGCCAGAACCCATCCTACATGCAAAATTTCGTAAAGATTGGTCCAAAACCACAGGCCACAGCCTGTATTGTGTTTACAAATTATAATGGACAGACGGACGGACACACATGTCTAGATCGACTCAGCTAGTCGAGATACGATCATCATCCAAACAGCCGCACTAATTATTTGGTCAGATCCCCTTCACCTTGTAAAATATTTGATGTTATACTATGCACATAGTAACCTTTACCTAATTACGTATAACTCCCACATCAGAGTACATACAGCCATATAATTGTTATCAATTTGAAGGTCACCAACTCCTCTGGGTATACTATCAACTTCTCTAGTATATGTTCTTCAAGAGCAAGTATATACGCCTCAGAATAAAAATTTTGTAATTTTTCACACAAAAGTCAGGGTTGATTTGACCCGCTAAATATTGACCGATCTTTATCAAAACATACATGCTCATTCTTAGGCCCGATTCCCTTCTTCATGTAAAATTTCACGATGTTCGGACCATAACTGCGGCCTCTGGAGCGACCAGAAAAACCAACAAAAATGTAGTATTTGACCCATCCTTCGTGAATTTCGTGAAGATTCGTGAATTTCGTGAAGATTGGCCCATAACTGTGGCCTGTATCGTGTTTACAAATTATAATGGACACACACATGTCTAGATGGACTCAGCTAGTCGAGATATGACGATCGGGATACTAAAAGGTGGGTCTATACTTCGCGGCGTTACAAACTCTTGGGGCTGCACAAAGCTATAATACCCTGACAACATAGTTGTATAAAAATCCACCACTGTCTAATGACACTACAAAAATATTTTTAAATAATTTTTAGACCTTGAAAAATAATTTTTTTATTATTATTTTTTGAATTTTTAAAATATTTTGAAAAAAATCACCCTGGCATAAGGACCAGTAAAATTGCCATTACATCTTTAATAATTACCGCCTGTCTGCCTAGTTGGATTTTTATTTCAACATTTATTTACCTCTTCCCGTGCAATAAATGCAAGTGTTTCGTTAACCTTTTACTTCAATGTTTGTTTTTATTTTTTTTCGTAATAAAAGAAAATAAAATTTCCATATTTCCTTATTTTTTTTTCAGTTCAGTTTACAACGTTGTTGTTGTTGGTGCTGTTATTGTCTGAATGCTGACATTCAACGTTTCAATGTCTTTTTAAGCTGTCTTTATTTGACTTTAATTGCCCTCTTTTTCTCTGCTTCATTTTTGTTGTTGTGCAAAACAAAAATGAAAAGCATTGTTGCAATAAAAATGTAATTTTTTATATGTCTTTCCTTTTGACTGCTCCATGTCATACCGATGCTCTCTTCCTCTACCTACCGGGTTGCAAATAAGGAGAAAAACTACAAAGAGAAAAACTTATATCCATGACTTTTGTGTGTAATGTATACCCCACTTAGGGAAGGGCCTTTTACTTCCTCTTTCAGCTCTTGGCCCTCACCTCTTCCCTACTTCATTTTGTATGGTGCTCTGTTAGGCTAGGGAACATGTCCTGTTCACTTACTTTTTTTGTTAAACTTTGGCCACCCCATTATACAACATTAGAATGTCTCGTGTATTATCCTTACATATTTGTGAGATGCAAAGTTGTTAGACAGCCTTTCAAGTCCTGGAGATTTTTTTTTGCTGTTGTTGTTTGTTCTCTTTAGCCCAGCATTTTGTCCCGGCATTACAACTCCTTTATTATTGTTGAGATGGTTTCGATGTCATAGTTCCTGTCACTAGTTACGTCAGTTGCCCATACCTAAGTTTTAAGTTCCCAGTCAGATATATGCTTAGATCATATCCCGCTCCTCCTCATCCACCCGAACGCTTTACTTGTTTAGTTTTAGTTATTTGTCGTTTTGCTGTCATATTATGCAAATAGGATAATCGTTATTAGTGGATAGTTCTCTCTCTCTCTGTCTCTCTCTGTCTCTCGTTCTCTGTGTGTGTGTTTTCTTTCGACATTAAAATGGAGCTGAATAAGGAATCTAGCCGGCATCCTAACATTCCTTGTTTTCTATTTGAGAGTCAGATGAACTTCTTTTCGACATTATTCTTGAGTTATTCTCATAGTTAAGTTAAGTTTTTTTGAAGAGGAAAACAAATAAAACTGTAAAACAGCAAAAATTGTTGATGATTATTATGAGGAAGACGAGAACGATGATGATGCGAATGTGAATAAAAAATAAGTACGAATTGTAGTTTTTATTGTCTTGACAGAAAGATGGACAGAAATGTTGGTAGACCGGGATAAAACTGTGTAATAAATTATACATAATTCCTCGTTTTTTTATCTCTTGAGACAGATGTAATGCTAAAAAGTAAAGTGGAATATTATGAAGTACGAAAGCTATAAGAAGAGCTTTAAGTGGCGCCCAAGCAGGACAAAAATTATAATAATATTATTTTTTAAACATTTGTTCTTGGACAATTAAAAAAAAATAACAGAAACATCCCGCATGTAGATAGAAGATGGAAAAATATGTAAGAAAATGTCTTTAAAAAATCCATGTCTGTATAAGGACCCGAAGAAAATATTTTTAAAAAATCAACGTCTAAAGCTAGACCCAAAAAAATTATCTTTAAACCAGTAAGGAAAGTAGTAAAGTCGGACTGGGCCGACTATATGATACCCATCACCACTTTGGGTTTATTCTACATATGTATCCCAACAGATGTCGCGTTTTTGTTATATATCTATATCTGAACCGATTTCAGGGAAACTTGCTATAGACTAATTGATATTACTTCAGTACGTTGTGTCAATCGGCCCAGCTATGGATCTTTTCACGAAGCTTAGCAACATCACACTAGACTTAATTCAGTACCATATACAAAAATTCGTGCAAACCGAAAGATATATAGGGACTTTGGTGCACCAATTACATAAAATCGGACGAAAATATATATGGGAGCTATATCTAAATCTGAAGCGATTTTCACGAAACTTGGCAGACATAATTCTAGACTTGATCCAGTACGCTATGCCAAATTTCGTGCAAATCGAAAGATTTATAGGGACTTTGGTACACCATTTACCTTAAATCGGACGAAGATATATATAAGAGCTATATCTAAATCTGAACCGATTTTAACGAAACTTTGCACACATCTTTCTAGACTTAATTCAGTACTCTGTGCCAAATTTCGTGCAAATCGAAAGGCATATAGGGAATTTGGTGCACCATTTACCTTAAATTGGACGAGACTATATACGGGAGCTATATCTTAATCTGTACCGATTTTCACGAAACTTTGCACACATCATTCTAGACTTAATTCAGTACGCTATGCCAAAATTCGTGCAAATCAAAAGATTTCCAGGGACTTTACCTAACATCGGACGAAACTATAAATGGGAGCTATATCTAAATCTGATCCGATTTTCTCGAAACTTAGCACACATCATTCTGGCCCTATTTCAGTACTCTGTGTCAAATTTCGTGCAAATCGAAAGACATATAGGGACTTTGATGCACCATTTACCTAAAATCGGACGAAACTATAGATGGGAGCTATATCTAAATCTGAACCGATTTTCTTGAAACTTTGCACACATCATTCATGACCTTATTCATTACGCTGTGCCAAATTTCGTGCAAATCGAAAGATATATAGGAACTTTGGTATACCATTTACATAAAATCGGACGAAAATATATATGGGAGCTATATCTAAATCTGAACCGATTTTTACGAAACTTTGCACACATTATTTTAGACCTAATTCAGTACGCTATGCCAAAATTCGTGCAAATCAAAAGATTTCCAGGGACTTTAGTTGACTATTTACCTAAAATCGGACAAAACTATAGATGGGGGCTATATCTAAATTTGAACCGATTTTCTCGAAACTTAGCACACATCATTCTGGCCCTAATTCAGTATTCTGTGCCAAATTTCGTGCAAATCGAATGACATAGAGGGACTTTGGTGCACCATTTACCTTAAATCGGACGAGACTATATATGGGAGCTATATCTAAATCTGAACCGATTTTCACGAAACTTGGCACACATCATTCTGGACCTAATTCAGTACTCTGTGCCAAAATATGTGCAAATCAAAAGATTTCCAGAGACTTTAGTTGACCGAAAATCGGACGAAAATATATGGGAGCTATATCTAAATCTGAACCAATTTTCTCGAAACTTGGCACTCATCATTCTGGACCTAATTCAGTACTCTGTGCTAAATTTCGTGCAAATCAAAAGATTTTCAGGGACTTTAGTTGACTATTTACCTAAAATCGGACGAGACTATATATGGGAGTTATATCTAAATCTGAACCAATTTTCTCGAAACTTGGCACACATCATTCTGGACCCAATTCAGTACTCTGTGCGAAATTTCGTGCAAATAGAAAGACATATAGGGACTTTGATGCACCATTTACCTAAAATAGGACGAAACTATAGATGGGAGCTATATCTAAATCTGAACCGATTTTCTTGAAACTTTGCACACATCATTCATGACCTTATTCATTACGCTGTGCCAAATTTCGTGCAAATCGAAAGATATATAGGGACTTTGGTACACGATTTACCTTAAATCGTACGAAAATATATATGGGAGCTATATCTAAACCTGAATCGATTTTTCCCATTTTCAATAGGGTTCGTCCTTGGGCCAATTAAGTGACCTGTGCCAAATTTTATCCAAATCGGATCATAAATGCGACCTGTACTTTGTTAACAAAAATACATGGATGGACGGACGGGCGGACAGACGGACATGCATAAATCGACTCAGAAAGTGATTCTGTGCATATTCTCAAAAGGAACCATGGGTCTATCTCGATTCCTTTTGCCTGTTACAAACATATGCACAAAGACATAATACCCTGTACCACACTGTGGTGAAAGGTATAAAAATCCATGTCTAGGGCTAAAAACCCCACGCCTGTTGATAGACCCCAAAAAAATATTTTTTTTTTTAAATCGACGCCTGTTGATATACCCTGGAAAAATAGTTCAAAATGCACTATTGTTGATAGACCCCATAAAAAATCCACGCCTGTTTATAGACCCTTAACCAATATTGTTACGAAATCCACGTCTGTTGATAGACCCTGAAAAATATTTTTAAAAAATCCACGGCGGTCTAATGTCCCTCTATTGATGGCATTTGAAAAAATAGCCTTCTCTCCGAATATATTTTTTTTAAGCAATATATTTTAAATTTCCCATCGATTTTCTTAATTATGAAAACCTGTTATCCTGTCAACTAATCTCCTGAAACCCAGAAAGCAAAATTCTAATCTATACCGGTCTGTTAACAATGCAATATACATTGGTGTTTTCATGCACCATTGGTCGGTTAACTCCCTGGATTCACCAGTTGGCTTTCCAGCCAAAAATTACACAAACACACACCAACATACACATACATATCCACCTGGCCGGTAACGGATCTATGCAAACTTTAAAAGCTTAAACATTGCGTGTTAAATATTGACCGGGTTGCAAAACATTCAAACGTAACGAATCAAAAAGCCGAACCAGAGCCCAGTGGAAGTTTTGTTGTTAGCTCATAAATTGTTGCCTATCCTAGCCTGGGTTAGGTTCACTCGACCATTGTTGACTAGTTGGCCGAATGACTTTTGTTTCTTGTTGTCCATGTATGTGTGTGTGTATCTTGGCTATGCAAAAAGGATAGATAGGTATGTGTATGTGTGCCCGTGTAATAAACAACTTCGACCTGTATAACCAATTTCTGGTTACGTTCCAATGAAAGTCAACAAAAATATTTTTGTATTGCATATATGGATGTGTGTTTGTGTTTGAAATGAAATGTCGACTTGTAGGTACCATGTATTGGAATCTGCCGTTATGCCCGGTCAACCATGCGGGCATTTTTGAACATACAACCCAGAGAGATAAATACCAATGCACATATATATGGATATCAATATGAATTGTGTATATATGTGTGCGTATGTAGGTCTGAATATTCCATTTAGAAATAATCGTTAAATAGAGCTCCAGATTTTTTTTTAGAAGAAAAATTCCTGAGGAACTTTTATCCTATTGGAAAAAGTCTTCTTCAGGGTGAAGGAACTTTTTTCCTACAGGAAATAGACTTTCTCAGATCCAGACGAATGTTTTCCTATTAGAACAACTTTCCCTCAGGGCTTGTGAATTTTTTCCTATAGCAAAAGCCTTCCTCAGAATCTGATGAATTTTTCTATAGGAAAAAGTCTTCATCATAGGTTAAGAAACGTTTTCCTATAGGAAACAGTCTTTTTTAGGTTCAGACAAATGTTTTCCTATTAGGAAAACTTTTCCACAAGGCGTGTGAAATTTATAGGGAAAATTTTCCCCTAAACATAAGATTTTTTTCTTATAGTAAAAAGCCTTCTATAGGAATTGAAGAAATTTTTTTTCTATAAGAAAAAGTCTTTCTCAGAGTCAGACGAATGTTTTCCTATTAGAAAAACTTTTCCACATGGGTTGATGATTTTTTTCTTATAGGAAAACGTTTTCCTCATAGACTGAGGAATTGTTTTCTACAATAAAAACTATTTTTCCAGGGCTAAGAATATTTTCTTATAGGAAATAGACTTCCTAAGCGCTTGAGATTTTTTTCCAAGAGGAAAAATTTTTCGAATCAGATCTTGAGATGAATTATTATTATTTTTGTTATATCAGGGTAAGAGAAATTATTTTCTATAGGAAAAAGTCTTCCTCGGGGTCTGAGGATTTTTTCCTGGAAATAGAAGTCATCCCCTGGGCCTGAGCGATTTTTCCTATAAGAAAAATTCTTTCTCAAGAGCTGATGAATTATTTTTTTATATGAAAAATTATTTCTCAGGGTCTGAGGATTTTTTTCCTATAGGAAAAGTCTTCCTCAGGTCCTGAGAAATTGTTTCCTATAGAAAAAAGTGTTCCTCGGGGTCTGAGGAATTTTTTCTTATATGAAAAAGTCTCACTCAGGGACTGAGAATATTTCCTCCTTGGTACTGAAAATTCTTTCAAAAAAGATCTCATCTGAATCATTATGTGAAAATTATGTTATCACTTATGCAATCACTCTCTCTACCACCCTTCAAAAGACACTATCGACCTTCAGCAAAGCAAATGGAAATTATTCAAAATTTTATAAAAAAAAAAATGAAAACACTCTGAAGGGTGCATTTCGTTAAAATTTCTCCTGTTAATTTTTTTCTTAACTCTCTCTACCTCACTTCGCATAAAAATCAACAACAACAAATTGGAATAACAATTTCATTCCCTCGTATCCTTGTTTACAGGACCGTTCTGTAATAATTTACATAAATTAAATGGTCATTATTATTGCAATACTGCAAAACACACAGAGAAAGCAAAAAAGGAGAAATGGGAATGAAAACAAAAATAATGCAATAAAGATGACCAGCAAAGGAATAAAAAAATTGTAGAAGTCAGCGGTAAGGAAGAAAGGGGCGAGTGAAGTGATGAAAAACAACATTAAAAATTAATGATATGCATTCACTGATAACATTGAGAGAGATATAGAGAAAAACAAGGAGAAAAAAATTAAAAAAATCGACTATGATAAATTGCAATGAAAAGTGAATAGAGTAACAAATAAGGGATAAAATGGAAAATAGAGAACTAAAAAAGAATTAAAATATTTAATGAATTCCTTTTCTTTGACTTTTAATTTTTTGTATAATTTGTTACTTTGATTGTTACTAGGATGCAATTCATCAGGATTGTGGTTATGGGGAACAAAATAAAGAAATTGTTTTTTAAAAATATCTTTAAAAAAATATTAGAAAAACTTTCTACATTGGTTGATGACTTTTTATACCCTATAGCTTTGTGCAGCCCCAAAAGTTTGTAACGCCGCGAAATATTGGACCTAGACCCACCTTTAAGTATACCGATCGTCATATCTCGACTAGCTGAGTCGATCTAGACATGTGTGTCCGTCCGTCCGTCTGTCCATTATAATTTGTAAACATGATACAGGCCACAGTTATGGACCAATCTTCACGAAATTTTGCATGTAGGATGGGTTCTGCTCAAAGAAGACCACTATTATTTTTGGAAAAGATCGGTTAATATTTAAGGGATGAAATGGACCAAAAACTTTATTTGTGTCGGTTTTTCGGGTCGCTGCAAAGGCCGCAATTATGGCCCAAACACCGCGAATTTTTGCATGAATAAAGGGATCGGGCCAAAGAATAAGCATGCCTGTTTTGATAGAGATCGGTCAATATTTAGCGGGTCAAATGGACCCTAACTTTTGTGTGAAAAATGACCAAATTTGTATTCTATAGCGTACATATTTACTACCGAAGAACATAGACCCGAGAAGTTGATAGTATATCCAAGAGGAGTGGATGACCTATAAATTGATACCAATTATATTGTCGTAGGTACTCGGATGCGGGAGTTACACTTAAATATTTACAGGTGCTTACGTATTCATATGTTATTTGGTAACCTATTACCAAACTGGAGGGCGGAAATATAGCGCTGATCGCTTTGAAATGTTCCATGAGGTTCCAGTTATGGTCAAGGACAACGTCTAAAATGTTAGATGATAATCAGATAATATTTTTCGGACCGAAAACTTAATTATTTGCACTTTTCGAGTCGAAAGCCGAACATCACAAAAATTGGTGAAGGGAATCTGGACAAGGAATTAGAGGTGCTGTACTGATTACTAGTAACATTTGCTGACCTCTAGCCAGTCAAAAGTGTGCAAATATCGCGAAATATTGCCCAATCTCAGAATATAGAACCACAGAAAGATTTAGATTTTCATGGAAGTCGTGTAGGGTATCGTAAGGTCGGCCCGTCCGACTATAGTGCTCCGCTCACTGGTTTTCTTATAAGAAAAAGTCTTCCTCATGGACGTAAGAATTGTTTCCTACAATAAAACATATTTTTCCAGGGCTAAGGATATTTTTTTTTTATAGGAAAAAGTCTTCCTAAGGACCTGAGGAATTTTTTCCAAGAGGATTGTTACTAGGATGCAATTCATCAGGATTGTGGTTATGGGGAACAAAATAAAAAAAAATGTTTTGTGAAAACCAATAAATCTAGTCCTTTTTTGGGCCTCTAATAAATATTTTTAATAAAAATTCACGCCTGTTTAGGCCTCGTAACAATATTTTACAAAAATTCAAGCAAGCTTGAAATTAAACCAGTAAGGAAAGTGGTAAAGTCGGACGGGGCCGAATATATGATACCTTTCACCACTTTGGGTAAATTCAACAGATGAATCTTAACAGACGTCGCATTTTTGATTTTCACGAAACTTAACACACATCATTCTAGACTTTATTCAGTACGCCGTACCAAATTTCGTGTAAATCGAAAGGTATACAGTGACTTTGGTATACCATTTTCCTTAAATCGGACGAAAATATATATGGGAGTTATATCTAAATCTAAACCGATTTTCACGAAACTTAGCACACATCATTCTAGGCTTAATTCAGTACGCTGTGCCAAATTTCGTGCAAATCGAAAGATATATAGGGACTTTGGTGCAAAGATATATAGGGACTTTGGTGCACCTTAAATCGGACGAAAATATATATTGGAGCTATATCTAAATCTGAACCGATTTTATTCCCAATTTCAACAGGGTTCGTCCTTGGGACAAATAAGTGACGTATGCCAACTTTCATCCAATTCGGATAATAAGTGCGACCTGTACTTTGTTTACAATTTAACATGGGCAGACAGACGGACGGACGGACGTGCATAAATCGACTTAAAAAGTGATTATATGCATATTCTCAAAAGGAACCATGGGTCTATCTTGATTCCTTTTGCCTGTTACAAACATATGCACAAAGACATAATACCCTGTACCACAGTGTAGTGAAGGGTATAAAAAACCAAATTACAAAGAATTTGGTTGAAAAACGCGCTCAAGAACCCCAAAATACCGAAAATTGGGGGTACCCTTATATGGGGGTTACCCGAATAAATTGACCTATATTTATAATTTATAGTGGAGAGATTTGCTACCTAATAAGAACTCGACGTACTAAATTACAGTCAATTCGGTCGAAAAATACGATCAGAACCCCCAAAATACCAAAAATTTGGGGGTGCCGTTATATGGGGACTGGACTTATATTTATAATTTTTAGTGGAGTACTTTGGTACCCAATAAGAACCCAATGTACAAAATTTCAGAGAATTCAGTTATAAAACGAGCTCAAGAACCCCAAAATACCGAAAATTGTGGTACCCTTATATGGGGACTATCCAAAAAATTGACCTATATTTATAATTTTTAGTACCAAAGTACCAAATTTCAGCGAATTCGGTCCAAAAATGCGATCAAAACCCCCAAAATACCGAAAATTGGGGCTACCCTTATATGGGGACTATCCGAAAAATGGACCTATATTTATAATTTTTAGTAGGGAGACTTGCTACCCAATAAGAACTCAAAGTACCAAATTTCAGCGAATTCAGTTAAAAAACGTGCTAAATAACCTTAAAATACCGAAAATTGGGGGGTACCCTTATATGGGAGCTATGCCTAAACGTGGACTGATTTTCTCCAATTTCAATAGGGTTCGTCCTTGGGCCAATTAAGTGACCTGGGCCAAATTTCATCCAAATAGGATCATAAATGCGACCTATACTTTGTTAACAAAAATACATGGACGGACGGACATACATAAATCGACTCAGAAAGTGATTCTATGCATATTCTAAAAAGGAACCATGGGTCTACACAAAGACATAATACCCTGTACCACAGAGTGGTGAAGGGTATAAACAGATAAAATTTTCACATAATTTGTTTTTTTGGCCTTCCTTTCGAATATAGAAACCCTTGTCATTATTGGCAGGATATATAAAAAACCATTATCAAGTGCACTCGAATGCCTTCCATGCCAATTACACCAGCAGCAATTGAAAACAAATTCAGCAATTCTACAGCGCTTAGAAGTCTCTTTAAATGCCGTTGTCAATATAAATTCATAGCGGAAACATTGTTGCAAGTTTAGAGAGAGAGAGAGAGTTTTGAGTTTTTTTTTCGAAAATCCACAAAAACTAAAAATAATAACAACAACAATGAAAACCATGTCCATGACTGGCCAGCCATAAAAATAATTCACTAGATATGTGGCGAATTAGAATTTTTAATTCAGTTCGACAAAAACTTTTTTATATTCATGGCACTGGGGGTTTTTAAAGTTCGATGGATTTTTGTATATATTTTTTGTTGTTGTTGTTATATTGATGTACGGCCATATGACAAAGAGGATGGTAATTGTTAGAATATAACTGAAAATGTTTTTCTGTTTTTTTTTAATTCACCGTCAAGATAAGGAGGGGGCTTTAATAAGGATATATAAATAATAGATTAAAAAGTAATAAAAAAATTTTTTTCGATCTTGCATAATATTCCAATTTTTTTTCAATAACTGAATTTCACAATTTTTAATCCGACCACAAAAAAAAGAAAAAAAATAATTTAAAAAAAATACTTTTCTATTAGGCCTCGTTTGATCTGGCAACTTTTTCCCCTGTGTATTTTTGTATTTTTCCCCATTAGAATTTTTATTGCTTGTGACATATTGCAGAGAACAGAAATGTATCATTGTGACACTTTCACACATAACACAATACAAAGAGGAAAAAATGTTTTTTTTTCTTGTTCACCCACAAGCATAACACACATACACACCCACGGAGGTCTTTTGAATGAAAGACAACTATTTGATTGATAAATTGCATAGTTTTTTGTTCGAACGAGAGGTCGCACAACAATGGCATAGTGATAAACGTCTATTGTTTGCTGCGGAATATTTTTGTCAAAGTAACCCATTATACATATAAATACATTTTTTAATTTTATATAGAAAATACACAAAAAAATGTAAAAAAAAAACATATAAAATATAATTGGGTTTTTGCATGCGATCAATTGAATAGTACCAAAGCTTTAGGGTCCTTAGACAGGTGTGAAATTTTTAAAAAAATAGGGGTAGAGTCTTTAGGAAGGCAACAAGTTTTTAAAAAATATCTCTAGGATCTTTCGATTTGCACCGAATTTGGCACAGAATTAGGTCCAGAATGACGTATGTTAAGTTTCGAGAAAATCGGTTCAGATTTAGATATAGCTCCCGTATATAGTTTCGTCCGATTTAAGGTAAAAGGGGCACACCATTCCCTATATATCTTTCGATTTGCACGAAATTTGGCACAGAGTACTGAATTAGGTCCAGGATGACGTATGTTAAGTTTCGAGAAAATCGGTTCAGATTTAGTTATAGCTCCCGTATATAGTTTCGTCCGATTTAAGGTAAAAGGGGCACCAAAGTCCCCATATATTTTTCGATTTGCACGAAATTTGCCATATAGTATTGAATTAGGTCCAGAATGATGTGTGTTAAGTTTCGTGAAAATCGGTTCAGATTTAGATATAGCTCTCATATATATTTTCATCCGATTTAAGGTAAAAGGGGCACACCATTCCCTATATATCTTTCGATTTGTACGAAATTTGGCACAGAGAACTGAATTAGGTCCAGAATGACGTATGTTAAGTTTCGAGAAAATCGGTTCAGATTTCGATATAGCTCCCGTATATAGTTTCGTCCGATCATTGGATTTGTACGAAATTTGGCATATCGTACTGAATTAGGTCCAGAATGATGTATGTTAAGTTTCGTGAAAATCGGTTCAGATTTAGATATAGCTCCCATATATATTTTCGTCCGATTTAATAGAAATGGTGCACCGAAGCCCCTATATGTCTTTCGATTTGCACGAAATTTGGCATAACGTACTGAATTGAGCCTAGAGTGATGTCTACCAAGTTTCCTGAAAATCGGCCCAGATTTAGATATAGCTCTCATATATATTTTCGTCCGATTTCATGTAAAAAGTGCACCAAAGTCCCTATATATCTTTTGATTTGCACGAAATTTGGCATATCGTACTGAATTAGGTCCAGAATGATGTGTGCTAAGTTTCGTGAAAATCGGTTTAGATTTAGATATAGCTCCCATATATATTTTTGTCCGATTTAAGGTAAATGGTGCACCAAAGTCCCTATATATCCTTCGATTTGCACGAAATTGGGAATAGGGTATTGAATTGAGTGTATAATGATGTGTGTTAAGTTTGCTGAAAATCGGTTCAGATTTAGATATAGCTCCCATATATATTTCCATCCGATTTAAGGTAAATGGTGTATCAAAGTCCCTATATATTTTTTGATTTGACCGAAATTTGGCCCAGAATTTTGTGTGTTAGGTTTCGTGAAAATCGGTTCAGATTTAGATATAGCTCTCATATATATTTTCATCCGATTTAATAGAAATGGTGCACCGGAGCCCCTATACGTCTTTCGATTTGCACGAAATTTGGCATAACGTACTGAATTGAACCTAGAGTGATGTCTGCCAAGTTTCGTGAAAATCGGCCCAGATTTAGATATAGCTCTCATATATATTTTCGTCCGATGTCATGTAAAAGGTGCACCAAAGTCCCTATATATCTTTCGATTTGCACGAAATTTGGCATATCGTAGTGAATTAGGTCCAGAATGATGTGTGCTAAGTTTCGTGGAAATCGGTTCAGATTTAGATATAGCTTCCATACATATTTTCGTCCGATTTAATGTAAATGGTGTACCAAAGTCCCTATATACCTTTCGATTTGCACGAAATTTGGCATAACGTACTGAATTGAGTCTAGAGTGATGTCTGTCAAGTTTCGTGAAAATCAATCCAGATTTAGATATATATATATATATATGTTCGTCCGATTTTATGTAAATGGTGCACCAAAGTCCCTAGAGTTATGTGCCCCAAGTTTCGTGAAAATCGGTTCAGATATATATGTTTTCGTCCGATATAATAGAAAGGGTGCACAAAAGACCTTATATGTATTTCGATATGCACGAAATTTGGCATATATACAATCAGTTCAGATTCATACAAATCAGTTCAGATTTAGATATAGCTCCCATATATATTTTCCTTCGATTTCATGTCAATGTTCTTTCGAAAAGTCGGAGTCTGTTAGGAGACCTATGTAGAATATACCCAAAGAGTCGGCCCAGTCCGTCTTTACTACTTTCCTTAATGGTTTTAAATATTTTTGGCGACCCCAAAGGATGATAAGATTTTGTTAAATATATTTTGAGGCCATAACTGAGGATTAGATTCGTTCAAGATCAAGACCTATAGGAGGATTAGATTTTTTCCATAACTGAGGATTAGATTTTTTCAAGATCAAGACCGATAGGAAAATATCTTCCTTAAAGGCTAAAATTTTTTAGTGGAAAAAAATTTTTCCACCTTACTGAGGAGTAGGAGGAAAAATGTTTTCCTCTATGTCTAAGTGAGTAGAAATTGTTCCTCAGTAACTGCGATTTTTCCGAATTCTACAAAATTAATAATTCCCTAAGCGTTTTAAAATGTCCTTCCATTCAGCATTACAAATGAACTTTATTATTTATTCTTACGTATTATCTTTTCCGAAAAATTGAATTTCTACCTTTGTAACCTCATTTGTGAACTTTAATTAAATTTTGCTGCTGCTTGTTCTTCTTCTTATTTTGGTTCATAATAACTTTTCACTTTCTGCTATCGTCGTCTTGCTTGTGGTTGTTGTTATTATTACAACAAAACATGAATAGAAGGTGTTCACCTGTATTCACATGTGCGTGGGTGTATGTGTGCGTGCGTTCGGTGTGTGAATAATGCATAGAACAAAGTGAGAGTACCAAAAAGTCGGTGAAGTATGTCAGAGGACAATCTAATTTTCACTTCATTTTCTATTTTGTAGTGGTAGTAGTGTTGGAAAATTAAATCTTTTACAACAAAAATTGAAAAGTGAAAGTTGGCCAGCAGCGATGATGGAGATGGGTGAGGTGAAGTGGAGGAGGTTGGATTCGGAACAAGAAAACCTAAGTGTAATTTAATAAGTTTAAGTGGGTATTTTTAAGTAAGTGGACAAACAACTAAGTAAGTAAGTGTAAGTAAGCTGCAAGGAGCATGGCAGCCATGGTAGAAGGACTTCTAGAAAATGTAGAGGGGGAGAGGGAATTTTTCTTTGGGAAAATTGTGTTAAATAAGGTTATGAGATTTTTCATTATAATATTTATTTTACTAAAGGTCTTTGGTTACGAAAGGCTCAAAAGAATCGCCTGGGTTTCTAAGTTTCAAAGGACCTCCAATGATTTTTTTTCGAGATTTTTTTTTTGAAAATAGCAGCCATACTGCCTTTGGACCTGATCCTCAACATAGAAAATTTATTTTTTTTCATCCAAGACACCCATTACTTTTTCAATGAGAAAATAGGTATCCTTTCTCCCTCTCTTTCCCACCAATTACCTCTCTCTCTCCTTCTCTTTTTCTATTATCCTCAATGACAAAAGAATAATTTTCTGTTTGTTGTAGCTGTCGTTGAGCTTCACTTATCATTGAATCTTAACGGCAGACCAGGTGCAAAAAAAAACTTGTGGAGAAAAAGACAATGTGTTGAAACACAACACAAACACACACACACACATTCTCAGCTATAGACAATCTTCACATGTATCATATATAAGTGGGAGTGTGTGTGTGTGTCTTCGCTCTTTTGTCACTAGCCAAGGATATAACTTTTGTATAAACGTTATTGTAGATGTTGATGGTTGGTTGGTTCGATGCTCCGCCAACTCTACAGGACACATAGCACACTTATCATTGTATGTGTATGAGTGTATGTGTCCCTGTGTTCGTTTTTCTCTATTACTTATTGTTGTTACAGCCAGCCAGCCAATCACTTAAAGTTAACATGTCTAACACATGTAAACTCTATTAAGAGAATCAAAACTTAAGTGGACTTTTCTTTTTTGAGATCCTTCTTTTTCTACCCCATATCCTTTTTTGTTGTCCAGAGGTGTTGGTAGCTTGTCTTTATATTTTCTTGTTGTTGTTGTTTTTTGTTCTCCCTGATTTTTCTATCATCACCTTGTTTCTATTCAGTGTTGTTTTTTGTGCACTTTGGTTCCAATCTATCCTGGCAATATCGTGATTTAAAATCAATATCAGGTAATGGTGAGGAAACTTTAACACTTGATTCTAAAAATGCTGTTCGAATGACATGAAATTTAATGTTAACCATGGCGCATCTTTGCCAGGATGAATGAAAGTGTTGTTGACGGAATAATGCTACTTGGGCATAAATTTCTTAAATGGTCTGTAGTGGTAGACACGAATGGAATAAATGTGATGAGAGAAAGGATTTTGCGCAGGAAAGAATACTAAAGGATGTGAAATTGATGCAATATTGCATTTATTTTCAAAGGAGATTTCGAAAACGCTAAGGAACAAATATTTTTGAAAATTAGATACAGAAAAAAATATTTTTGAAGATATGATACAGAAGAAAAAATATTTGTCCACGACAGTCAAAGATGTAGATTTAAAAATAAATATTTTGAAAAATAAAATCCTCGACTGTGTTGAGCCTATAAAAAATATTTTTAAAAAATCCACCGCTGGGTTTGGGTTAAAAAATTTTTATACCCTTCACCACACTGTGGTACATATGTTTGCAACAGGCAAAAGGAAACGAGATAGACACATGGTTCCTTTTGAGAATATGCGTAGAATCATTTTCTGAGTCGATTTACGCATGTCCGTCTGTCCGTCCGTCCATGTATTTTTGTTAACAAAATACAGGTCGCATTTACGATCCGATTTGAATGAAATTTGGCACAGGTCACTTAATTGGCCCACGGACGAACCCTATTGAAAATGGGAAAAATCGGTTCAGATTTAGATATAGCTCCTATATATATTTTCGTCCAATTTAAGGTAAATGATGTACCAAAGTCCCTATATATATTTCGATTTGCACGAAATTTGGCATAGAGTACTGAATTAGGTCCAGAATGATGTCTGCCAAGTTTCGTGCAAATCGGTTCAGATTTAGACATAGCTCCCATATATATCTTCGTCCGATTTAATGTAAATGGTGCACGAATGTCCCTATACATCTTTCGATTTGCACGAAATTCGGCATAGAGGACTGAATTAATCCTGTAGAGAGGTGTGCCAAGTTTCTCGAAAATCGGTTTGGATTTAGATATAGCTCCCATATATATTTTCGTCCGATTTAAGGTAAATGGTGCAACAAAGTCTCTATATATATTTCAATTTGCTCGAAATTTGGCGGAGCGTACTGAATTGAGCCTCTAGTGATGTGTGCCAAATTTCTTGAAAATCGGTTCAGATTTAGATATAGCTCCCATATATATTTTCGTTCGATTTAAGGTAAATGGTGCACCAAAGTCCCTATATATCTTTCGATTTGCACGAAATTTGGCATAGCGTACTGAATTAAGCCTGTAGTGATATGTGCCAAGTTTCTCGAAAATCGGTTCAGATTTAGATAGAGCTCCAATATATATTTTCGTCTGATTTGATGTAAATCGTGCACCAAAGTCCCTATATATCCTTCGATTTGCACGAAATTTGGCACAGAGTAATGAATTAGGTCTATAATGATGTGTGTTAAATTTCCTGAAAATCGGTCCAGATTTAGATAAAGCTCCCATATATATATTCGTCCTAATTAAGGTAAATGGTGTACCAAAGTCCCTGGAAATCTTTTGATTTGCACGAAATTAATGTGGTCGTAATGAATGTGGTCTAGAATGGTGTGTGTTAAGTTTCGTGAAATTCGCTTCATATTTTGATATAGCTCCATATATATTTTCGTCCGATTTAAGATAAATGGTGTACCAAAGTCCCTTAATACCTTTCGGTTTGTACGAAATTTAGCACAGCGTAATGAATTAGGTTGAGAATGGTGTGTCTTTAGTTTCGTAAAAATCGGTTCAGATTTAGATATAGCTCCTATATCTGACCAAATGAAAAATTTTGTATCGGTTGCAGAATGACATGTTTATGGATCCAATTTCATGTTACTGGTCCTTTAGAAATGCGACGTCTGTTAAGATTTATCTGTTGAATATACCTAAAGTGGTGAAGGGTATCATATAGTCGGACCCGTCCGATTTTACTACTTTCCTTACTGGTTTTTAAAATATCTTTGGGTGGACTTAAACTGGGGTAGATATTTTTAAAATATTTATAAAGGCTATTTATGACTATGAATTTAAGTCTAATTTGTGTTCACGTAATCTCGTTCCATGTTCCCATGCGTATGAGTGTTGACAATACTAATACGACTGATGTTTATGCAAAAAAAAATATATTTTCTAAAGACTTCGACCTCAGATATCGACAAAATCATGTTCCCAGAGAAAAAATTATATTCATTGAGGAAAGTTTTTGCATTTATTTCAAGTAGTAATTTACTTAAATGTCTTCCCATTACCGTGAGCCAAAAAATGTTTGCGAATTTGCAAATAAGAAACAAAAAATTTGTCTCTTTTCTAGGTCACTTTGGCAAGTCACATTAATCTATTTGCATGCTCGCCATGTCATACTCCAAGAAAAGTCACTTAATAAATTAAAAAAAAAAAAAATAATCTTTTCTATTTATTTTCTAAACTCGAAAAAATAATTACAAAAAATTCGCTCTATGAATTTCTCTACGCCTCCTCCTCTTTCCCCACACACTTCTACCGGCTACAATTTTCTTATTTATTTCTTGAAGATTTATTTTGAGCTTTGACTCATTCTAAGGCCAAGAAACATAAATATGCATGCAAGCAAAACGAACAAGAAGACGACAGGACATAAGAAAATAAAACAAAGAGAGAGAGAGACTGCAACAAAAGAAAAAATTGCGAACTTTTGTCTTTGCTTAGGAAAGAAAGCCAAAAACAAAAAAAAATGGACCATCAACGAAGGAAAACGGAATGTAAAGAGTGCAGCGCATAATAAAATATGGCGCCACTAATGTTTTCGAATACCATCCACAATGACCCACTTTAATTTGTCAGAACAGAAAAACTAAAAAAAAACACTGAAAACTAGAAGGCTTCTTGTAACCTTCTCACAAGTTTTGGTTTAACAAAAAAAAATCCTGGCATAAAGGACGTTCACACACACTCACAATCATAGACGCTGAGTACAAACAATGTGAGCGCCAGAAAATTATGTACTTTCGCACTAGAAGTCTAAGAGAACAAATAATAGTTTTTTTTATTATTTGTTAAGTATAAGTCGAGCATAAATCCGTTTGCAGGTTAAGGGTTTTTTGTTGAAAAACTAATTTTATTTGTTTGCGTATTATTATTCGTTTGTGGTTCATGGAGGTTAAAAGGATTTGTTTAAGTCCACAAGATTTACATAAATCAAAAAAGAAAGGATGACCACTATCTAGAGGAATCATTAGTTTGAGAAATATAGGCGCATAAGTAACGACAACACTCATACGCATGGTTGTTCTTAATCTTAAAAAATAGTATTCCTCAGCAGCAGAGTAATTGTATAGGTTAAATACTTTGTCTCAGTGGTACAAGAGAGAAATCAAGAAGGCAAAGGCGTGAGTCTTGGGTCTGCTATAATGAGTCAATCGAAGGAGTAAACGAAGCGGCCAGATTTCGCAGAGTACTATCTAAAGACCCAAAATCCATGGGTAGTATTAAGCGAAATAACGGAACGTAGATAAACTCTGACATAGAGACGCTTGATCTTCTATCGTCAACCCACTTCCCTGGTTTCGAACGAGGAGGGAGGAGAAGCTGAAAGAAAGTAGTATAAGCTACCCACAACCCTATAAATCTCCAGGCGTAGATGATCTAATACCGGCCATGCTGCAACACGCAGATGAACGAGTATTACTACCTCTGCAGGACATTTTAGGGCTTGTTTACTTCTGTCGTTTATACCAAGTCTATGGAAAGAGGTAATAGTGACCTTTATCCCGAAAGCCGGGATGTTTCGTTACCCAAAATATGACAAAAGTCCTTCTCAATATGTCATTCATGAAGAAATATCGCTTCTCTTAAGGAATTTTTTCCAATCCATGAAAGCTTTTCTAAACTATGTAATTTTTCTGATGGGAAATAAGAGAAAGATTTAGTCAGGACTTCCTAAAAGGCAAACACCTTTCATTACCAGGTCATTACCACTCATATGTATTATTTGACAAAAGTACACTCTTATTCAGCAATTAAGAATTTTTTATAGGAGGAAGTTTTGATATTTTTTCCTTTAGATAGGATTTTTTCCTATAAAAAAGTCTTGTCCTCAGGCTGTTTTTCTATAAGGAAAGACTTCTTCAGGAATCACGACTTCTCAAAAGGCAAATGCCTTTCTTAACCATATAAGTGAAGGACGTATATAAGTGAAATACATACTCAGTGAAATAGGTCATGGCATGCTTTCGAGTTTTCCTCAGTATATTTTTTTCAAGGCTTCCTCATGGCTATGTAAACGTTTTCCATCGATAGGTTCGAACCATACTGTCATATAAGTCATAACAGCATTTATACGCACCCGTATACATCCTAAATGAGTAGGAGATAAAGTAGCATCCTCATTAGCTGACGAATGGTTTAATTCTAAAAAAGTATTCCTCATGGAAGGAGGAGTTTTTTTCTGTGGAAAAAGTTTTTATTAGGGTTTGAGAAATTTGTGAAATTTGAATTTGAAAAATTTTTTATTATCGTATAAGTCATGACAGCACTCATACGCATAGATGATCAAACGTCCTACAAAACCGGTTTCCACTTCAGCTGTGGAAAAAACTTTTCTATAGGAATGTGAAATAAATTCCCTATAGGAAATGATCTTCTTCAGAGACTGAGAATGGTTTTCCTATAGGAGAAAACGTTTCCTTCAGTATAGGAAAAGACTGAGAAATGTTGTCCTCATACCAACATTTTTCCTCTGTATATTTTCGTATAAGAAAAGTCTTCTTATCGGCTTATGATTTTTTGTTTACCATTACCACACTCCTGCCATGCTGTCGTATAAGTGTTAACAACACTCATACGCATAGTTGGCCCTACGAACTATAAGAACTATGCCTACGAACTATGCTTCTTCGAAAGTAGTAGAAACCCGGTTTATTCAGCAGTTGAAGGATTGGTTTCAATCCGAAAAGATCTTCCTCTTCCGTTAGGAAAAAGCCTTCTTCAGTTGCTGAGGATTTTATCGGATGGTCTTCCTTACTGACTAATCATGGTATTAGAAAACATTCTTCCAATTTTTTTCCTGGAGGAAACCATTCTCCTCTCTGGCTCTGGATTTTTTTCGAATAGAAATAAGTCTAAGATTTTTTTCGAATTGAAAAAAGTATCAGATTTTTTTTCGAATAGAAAGTCTGACATTAGAAGGTTCAAATCATGTGGTCGTATAAATAATGGCAACACTCATACGCATGTTTGACCAAAAGTACTAGAAATAATCTTCCACGTCCTCTGAATGCAAAAGTCTTACGCAAGTATCTTCCTCAGTAACAGAAGAATTTTTTTCGTATAAGTACGAATCTTCCTAAAAAATTAAGGATAATAAACGATTTTTTATACCTTACACCACTATGTTGTCAGGGTATTATAGCTTTGTGCAGCCCCAAGAGTTTGTAACACCGCGAAATATTGGTCCTAGATCCACCTTTATGTATACCGATAATATCATATCTCGACTAGCTGAGTCGATCTAAACATGTGTGACCGTCCGTCCGTCAATTTGTCCATTATAATTTGTAAACACGATACAGGCCACAGTTATGGACCAATATTCACGAAATTTTGCGTGTAGGATGGGTTCTGCCCAATGAAGACCCTATTGTTTTTGGTAAAGATCGGTTAATATTTAGGGGATGAAATGGACCAAATACTTAACGTTTGTCGGTTTTTTTGGTCGCTCCAGAGGCCGCAATTATGGCCAAAAACATCTTGAATTTTTACATGGAGAAGGGGATTGGACCAAAGAATATGGATGCCCGTTTTGATAAAGATAGGTCAATATTTAGGGTCAAATGGGACTTTTGTGTGAAAAATTACAAAAATTTTATTCTATAACGAATATATTTACTCCTGAAGGACATATAGCCGAGAAGTTGATAGTTTATCCCAGAGGAGTGGTTGGCCTTTAAATTGATACCAAATTTATTGTCATATGTAATCGGATGTGGGAATTACACGTCAATATTTGCAGGTGGTTACGTATTCAGATTTTATTTATTAACCCATTACCACACTAGAGGGTGGAAATATATCTCGGATCGCTTGGAAATGTTCCTTGAGGTTATACTTATGGTCAAGGACAACGCCTATAATTTTTGGTGATGATCAGATAATAATTTTGGGATGAAGAGGACCAAAAACTAATTTTTTTAGTGTTGTTTTTCGATTCAATCTATAGGATACAATTATAAGCCTAACATCACAACACAATCCACGGTGAAGGGAATATCGACAAGTAATTAGAAGGGCTGTACTGAATATTGGAAATATTCGGTAAATAAGTCAGTGTAAGGAAGAGGTGCTGTTGACCTCTAATCGGCAAGAAGGTTCAACTGTCACGAAATATTACCCAGGCTCGGAATAAAAATCCGCAAAAAGATAGAGTTCTGTGGTAGTTGTGTAGGGTAACGTATGGTCGGCCCCGTCCGACTAACAGATCCGCTCACTGGTTTTGTATATATTAAAGTCATCCTCTGAGTTTTTTTTTTTTCTTATACCAAAACCCATGTTGCCGTATTAGTAATGACAACACTCATACGCATGGTTGTGCAAAAATGCCAGTAAACAATGTTCCGCAGGAACTGAGGAATTCTTTTTTATTAGGAAAACATTTCCGCAATATTTTTTCCCTCTCGGAAAAAAGTCTTCATCAGTAGGATCGATTTTTTTCATGTCACCCTTTGTGACTTTTTCTGGAAAGTGAATTTTTTTTTAGTTTCGATTTTTCAAAGAAAACTATATTAATTTCCTCTACATTTTTTGTGTGGCTTTCCTAATTTTCATTCTAACCAATTGTTAAATGCGGAAGTTGTTGTCACATACGCTGACACATGTGAATAATTTCAAAGCATATGTGTGAAAATTTTTCGCCAAAGGTATGATGGGTATGAGCGGTTGGAGCGTGTCTGTTTCAAAATGGCAAAATTACAAATTGAATTAGTTAAGCTGCACGTTTCCCCCTTTTTTTGCCAATTTTTTATTAAAGAAAAAAATTTTGTTTTCTTTGGCTAACAATGCCAAACACAGGACACATAGAGGAGGAGCAAAACTAATTTAAAAATTGTTTTATAACACATTTTGGCACAAAAACAAGAACAACAACAACAACTGGCATTTAGTTTTTCAAATGAAATTTTAATGAAACATTCTTTACGTTTGTCGTTTTGTTAAGAGGGGGTTTCCGTTTTGTTTTTCGTTTTTTATTTTAATTTTTTTGTTTCTGAGTAATGTGTTTGTCGGTCAGTTATATGACAATCAAAACGAGCGGTCCTGATGCAGGGTATGTGGTGATGTGTAGGCGAGTGTCTGTGTGTGTGTGTGTGTTTGACACTGGATTAAAATTCTCTTGGTTATCAGTTGTTTTTTGTTGTTTGCGTTTTTATTTGTTTTGAGGTTTTTGTACTGCCTACCCTACACACACACACGTAAAGCGAAAAAGACCCAGTATAACCCCTTACCTGTGAAATGGTCATTAAGCCTGTCTGCCACAGAGATATGTGGCTGTGTGACTGTCAGAATACATGTTTTACCCAAAAACAAAACCTGAGAGGGGAGGAGGCGGAGACGAGTTTGGGGTTTTGATAAGCCTTAATTGTCATTAAAACACTTTACAGTTTTCCATTTCCTGGGTTTTTCTGATACTCTTCCCTTTCCCTCCTAAAAACATTTTCCAATGACATTCGTTTAACCAACAGACAGGTACATTTTTATAATAAAAAAACACGAAAATGTTTGTTGTTGTTAGGGGTTTTGTTAGTTTAAAGTTGAACTTTTCAGGAACATTTGTAGATGGTTTTGTTATTCTACGTTTCTCTCGACCCTCGTCCTTCAGAGTGAAAACCAACTCCACAAAAACACATTATAAACATGTGTTACACAAAAGTGTCAGAAAAATTACACATACGTTTATATTTGTTGAAAAAAAAAGAAAAAAATTTATTTTTTCAGAATTTTCCTACTCTTATGTAAGCGACATTTGCCCAAAATGTAGAACTTTCATTTCAAGTTGAAATTTTTAATTTTTGTTCTGGCCAAGGGGAAATACATACGTTTAATGACTGACAGTTTTAAGAGAAAAAAAAGAGGAATCATTTTTTAGGCGTGGTTCCTTCAGATTCTTAGGGTCCTTAAACAGGCGTGGACTTTTTAAAAACATTTTTTCAGGGTCTCAAAAGAGGCGTGGTTCCTTCAGATTCTTAGGGTCCTTAAACAGGCGTGGACTTTTTAAAAACATTTTTTCAGATTCCTTCAGATTCTTAGGCTCCTTAGTCAGGCGTGGACTTTTTAAAAATATTTTTTTCACATTCTTAGGGTCTTCAGACAAGCGAGGACCTTTTAAAAATATTTTTTCAAAGTCGTGTATTTTTTTTTAAATATTTTTCAGGGTCTATCCATTGGCGAGGATTTTTTAAATTTTTTTCAGGGTCCTTAAACAGGCGAGTATTTTTAAAAAATATTTGTTCAGGTCCTAATAAAATTGTTTTCACTTTTTTTTATTTGGAAAAAAAAAGAATCATCTTATAGAAAAAGAGAAATCATTTTTTGTAACAGGCAAAAGGAATCGAGAATATGCATAGAATATTCCTTTTGAGAATATGCATAGAATCACTTTCTGAGTCGATTTACGCATGTCCGTCCGTCCATGTATTTTAGTCAACAATGTACAGGTCGCATTTATGATCCGATTTGGATGAACTTTGCAACATGTCACTTATTTCACCCAAGGACGAACACTATTGAAATTGGGTAAAATCGGTTCAGATTTTGATATAGCTCCCATATCTATTTTCGCCCGATTTAAGGTAAATGGTGCACCAAAGTCCCTATATATCTTTCGATTTGCACGAAATTTGGCACAGCGTACTAAATGAAGCTTAAAATGATGTGTGCTAAGTTTCGTGAAAATCGGTTCAGATTTAGATATAGCTCCCATATATATTTTCGTCCGATTTAAGGTAAATGGTGCATCAAAGCCCCTAAATATCTTTCGATTTGCACGATATTTGGCACAGTGTACTGAATTAAGCCTAAAATTATGTGTACTAAGTTTCGTGAAAATCGGTTCAGATTTAGATATAGGTCACATATGTTTATACTCTTCACCACACTGTGGTACAGGGTATTATGTCTTTGTGCATATGTTTGTAACAGGCAAAAGGAAACGAGATAGACACATGGTTCCTTTTGAGAATATGCATAGAATCACTTTCTAAGTCGATTTATGCATGTCCGTCCGTCCGTCTGTAGATGTTAAATTGTAAACAAAGTACAGGTCGCATTTATGATCCGATTTGGATGAAATTTGGCACAAGTCACTTATTTAGCCCAAGGACGAACACTATTGAAATTGAGAAAAATCGTTTCAGATTTAGATATAGCTCCCATATATATTTTCGTCCGATTTAAGGTAAATGGTGCGACAAAGTCCCTAAATATCTTTCGATCTGCACGAAATTTAGCACAGCTTAATAAATTAGGTCTATAATGATATATGTTACGTTTCCTGAAAATCGGTTCAGATTTAGATATAGCTCCCATATATATTTTCGTCCGATTTAAGGTAAATGGTGCACCAAAGTACCTATATATGTTTCGATTGGCACGAAATTTGGCATAGCGTACTGAATTGAGTCTAGAGTGATGTTTGCCAAGTTTCCTGAAAATTGGTTCAGAATTAGATATAGCTACCATATATAGTTTCGCCCGATTTAATGTAAATGGTGCAGATTTAGATATAGCTCCCATATATATTTTCGTCCGATTTAAGGTAATTGGTGCACCAAACACCCCATATATCTTTCGATTTGCACGAAATTTGGCACAGTGTACTGAATTGAGTCTAGAATGATGTGTGCTAAGGTTCGTGAAAATCGGTTCAGATTTAGATATAGCTCCCATATGTAGCTTCGCCCGATTTTAGGTAAATAGTCCACTAAAGTCACTGGAAATCTTTGACTGGCACGAAATTTGACACAGCGTAATGAATAAAATCTAGAATGATGTCGGCCAAGTTTTGTGAAAATCGTTTCAGATTTAGATATAGCTCACATATATATTTTCATCCGATTTAATGTCGCACAGTCGCTATATATCCTTCGATTTCTACGAAATTTGCCATGGCGTACTGAATTGATTCTAAAAAGATGTGTTGAAAGTTTGGGTTAGAGATCGATATAGCTCCCACTTATGCATATATATTCGTCCGAGTTTACATAAATGGTGCATCAAACTCCTAATGTTTGTCCGATTAACAGTCGTTTTCCATAAAATTGTCCGATGGAACACAGACGACTCTAAATCTGCCCGAAAGGCATAATTATGTTCCTTCGGGGGAACATTGACATGCAATTGTAAGGATACATATGTACAATATGCACAAAGTGGTGAAGGGTGTCATATAGTCGGCCCAGTCCGACTTTACGACTTTCCTTACTTGTTTCAAAATATTTTTCAGGGCCTATAAAAGGCGTGGAATTTTTAACAATATTTTTTTTTAGGGTCTATAAAAGGCGTGGATTTATTTAAATGAATTTTTGAAGTTCTATTTTTTCAGGGTCTATAAAAGGCGTGGATATTTTTAAATGAATTTCTGAGTTCTATTTTTTCAGGGTCTATAAAAGGCGTGGATTTTTTTAAATGAATTTTTGAGTTCTATTTTTTCAGGGTCTGGATTTTTCAGGCGTGGATTTTTTTAAGTACAATATTTTCAGTGTCTGTCCAAAAAGAGTAGATTTCTTAAAAGTATTTTTTCAGTGTCTATCCAAAGGCAAGGAATAATTTATTCTTATAGAAGAGGCCTCCCTCAGTGACCTTTTTATCCTAATTGACCGAGCATTTTTTTCCTTTAGGAAAAAATTTTCCGTAAAAGCTAAGGACTTTTTTCCTATATAATAAATTTTAAAAACTTTGGCTTTTATTCCTTAAAATTATTTTGAAATTCCAAGAGCATTACAAATTATGTACATTAAACAATTTCCAAGTACAACAAAACATACTAATTAACATATGTGTGTGCATAAGCTTGTGTGTTTCCCCATTAATACAAATATGTTTAGAATTTGTTTTTCAATACTAACACCACTTTTCCTAAGGATAATACAACAAAGATCCGAACAGACAACGTTCACTCATTTTTACGCCTCATCACCTTTTTGGTAGCTGTCATGGCATTAGACGTCATTCTTCTCGTCTTTGCCCTCGCTATCATCATCATCATCGTCGACGTCGTTGTGATGTTCATTATCATTAACATCATCAAAAGCTATAATTAGATAATATTTAGCATTTTACTTACTCAGTGGATAGAACAGGAGAGGAGAGTAGTGGGTGGCAGAGTGAGTGAGCAGCTGAAAGAGAGAAAACATAATTTAATATGTAAATCTAACATAACCACATATAAGCTTATATAGCTTATGTGAAAGTGTATAGGTGTCTACGTGTATGTGTGTGTGTTTGTGAATGTTGTGTGTGTACGTGTACATCATCTTTATTCATCATTTACAAGCAGATGCATTGCTCGCAGTCAAATATACTTTTAAAACACGCAAAATACACACACACACATACTGTCACGCACACAGTTACATACACTCATACACACACGGATAGAGAGAAACGCAAACTGAATCAAATTGTTTGTAATAATGAAACCATAATAGAGTAAAAGGTGAGGTTATTGCTGTTAAATTGTATTAAGCTTTAGATGGATGGAGAAGCAGGTATTAACAGGTGTGTACAGAAATTGTAGCAATAAAATAATATTTTGAAAATAATAATCCACGCATTAGTAAGGATCCAAAATAAATATTTAAAAAATAATCCACGCCTATGTAAGGCACCAACAAATGTTTAAAAAAATCCACGCTTCTGTAAGAACTAAAAAAAACAGTAAGGAAAGTAGTAAGGTCTGACTGGGCCGACTATATAATACCCTTCACCACTTTGTATATTCTATACATGTCTCCTAACAGACTCCGCATCAAATCAAATTGAACGAACTTGAATATCAGATTTTTATGCCTTTCTGGAACCTATGCTAAATTTCATTTCAGTGAACCGATTTTCACGAAACATATATGAGAGCTATATCTAAATCTGGAACGATTTGCGCGAAGCTTATCGCACATTATTCTACGCTATGCTAAATTTCGTGCAAATCGAAAGATATATGTGTACTTCGGTGCACCATTTACATAAATTCGGACGAAAATATGTATGGGAGCTATATGTAATTCTTAACCTATTTTCACGAAACTTGGAACACGTCATTCTGGACCTACTTCAGTACTCTATGCCAAATCCAGTACTCTATGCAAATCGAAAGATATATAGGAACTTTGGTGCCCCATTTACCTGAAATCGGACGAAAATATATATGGGAGCTATATGTAAATCTGAACCGATTTTCTCGAAACTTTCGCACAATTCGAAAGATATATAAGGACTTTGGTGCACCATTTACCTGAAATCGGACGAAAATATATAAGGGAGCTATATCTAAATCTGAATCGATTTAAACAAAACTTAACACACATCATTCTAGAGTCTATTCAGTACCCTATGCCAAATTTCGTATAAATCGAAAGATATATAGGGACTTTAGTACACCACTTACATTAAATCGGACAAAATTATATATGGGAGCTTTATCTAAATCTGAACCGATTTTCACAAAACTTGGCAGACATCACTCTCGGCTCAACTTAGTACGTTGTGCCAAATTTCGCGAAAATCGAATGACATATAGGGACATTGGTGCGCCATTTACATTAAATCGGACGAAAATATATATGGGAGCTATATCTAAATTTTAACCGATTTTCACGAAACTTAGCACACATCATTCTGGGCTCATTTCAGTACGTTATGCCAAATTTCGCTCAAATTGAATGATATATAGGGACATTGGTGCACCATTTACATAAAATCGGACGAAAATATATGGGAGCTATATCTAAATCAGGACCGATTTTCTCGAATCTCATCACTCATCATTCCAGACTTAATTCATTACGCAATACCAAATTTCGTGCAAATCGAAAGATGTATAGGGACATTGATGCGCCATTTACCTTAAATCGGACGAAAATATATATGGAAGCTATATCTAAATCTGAACCGATTTTCACGAATTTTAACACACATCGTTCTAGACTTAATTCAGTACCCTGTGTCAAATTTCGTACAAATCGAAGAATATATGGGGACTTTTGTGCACCATTTACCTTAAATCGGACGAAAGTATATATGGGAGCTATATCTAAATCTGAACCGATTTTTTCCAATTCAATAGGGTTCGTCCTTGGGCCAAATAAGTGAACTGTGCCAAATTTCATCCAAATCGGATCATAAATGTGACCTGTACTTTGTTCACAAAAATAAGTGGACGGACGGAGGAACGGACAGACATACGTACGTCGACTCAGAAAGTGGTTCTATGCATATTTTCAAAAGTAACCATGGGTCTATCTGGATTCCTTTTGCCTGTTACAAACATATGCACAAAGACATAATACCCTATACCATAGTGTGGTGAAGGGTATAAAAATCCACGCCTATGTAAGTTTCCTAAAAATATTTTTAAAAAATCCTTGCCTATCTAAGGACCATAAAAAATTATTTTAAAAATATCTCAGTAATCCCTATCTTGATTTTGAGTATTCCATGTGACTGTCAGCTACATATATACACTGCTGTTCGTATCTCCTCGTCCCCGTATTTCTGTGTGTGTGTGTGTGTATATATAGCTATGTATGTATTTGTTCGGTATATTGCATTAAGTACTAAGTGAATAGTGGTTATTCTGGTCTTTCGGTTAAGCTGTAATGACACGTAGTTTACCAATGAATCCCTGAAATGGTATTTAAAGGATTTCATTTAAAAATCTGGGTGTAGTTGTTGTTGTTGTTGCTTTTGCCGGAAACCCGAAAAATACTTGAAGCAGAAGGTGTCTTAAATGTTAAATGTTTGTGCATCATTAATAAGGCTACCTGGGGGGCTTCGGATAAACAGCTTTGAATGTGTGAAAAGCTACAAGGGATATTAATGTAGATCGGTGTGTGTGGGTGGGTGAGTGAGTGGCGGAGTACGTGTGTGTGTTTGTTCGTAATGATAATTTGATATGACTTTTTAATTTCTACAATTATTGTTAATTGTTTTACAGATTCGAAGGAGAAAAAATTGTATTTATTTGTTTATGGTCATGAAATTAATTATGAAAATTATGGGAATATTTTTAAGAGGAATCCCAGAAAAAGTCTCGGCCGAACAGATAACTTCATTGGGGTTCAAGACTTCGAAGGGATTTTTGGCAAAATATTGGTTTAAAGTTTCTCTAATATAAGAATTTCTCCCTCTGCCCTTTTTCCTAAGAGCGATTGAGGGTAGTTCTCGAATATATGTCAATTTCTTAACAATGACATTGTTTTGGACCCATTTTATGGCTATTATCGTTAATCTTCTGAGAGAGTCCCAGTTTTCCTATTGTTATTTTTTGTTTCATAGTTAATGACGTATGTCTCTGTACGCATTGTCTGCTTGGCGCTATTATGAATTTTAAGATGTTCCTATGCATACAATGGCCTCTGCTCGGTTCTGTTCTTCGTCTATCAATACATGATAAATGACATATGTGTTGCTGTTGTTCTTGTTGTTCTGACTGTATAGATTGTGTTTTTGGTGATAATTTTTATTGTTCATTAATATACTGTCTTCGAAAAGCAAATAATTGATAACTAATGAATACAGAGAAGATAGGAAATATGTTGAGGAAAAAAGGACGAAATGACTAATGGCAGCTGCTGGGAATAAACATACATACACATATAGAGACATATATACATACATATATACACATAATTGTCTATATGTACGTAATTTAGCATTTTTTAGGTAATATACAAATCATGAAAAACCTTTCTGTCTACGAACCACAAAAAATTTAAAAAAACACATAGAGAACTGGCTAAGTATCCTAAAATATATTTAAAACCAGACCTGCTGTGCCAAATTTCCTGTAAATCGAAAGATATATATATATGAGCTATATCTAAATATGAACCGATTTTCACGAAACTTAGCACATATCATTCTAAACCCAATTCAGTACGCTATACCGAATTTCGTGCAAATCGAAAGATATATAGGGACTTTGGTGGACCATTTACATTAAACCGGACGAAAATATATAAGGGAGCTATATCTAAATCTGAACCGATTTTCAGGAATCTCAACGCACATCGATCTAGACCTGTGAAACATCGTTCATACGCTGTGCCAAATTTCGTGCAAATCGAAAGATAGTAGGGGCTTCGGTGCACCATTTACATTAAATCGGATGAAAATATATATGGGAGCTATATCTAAATCTGAACCGATTTTCAGGAAACTTGACACTCATCATTCTAGACCTAATTCATTACGCTGTGTCAAATTTCGTGCAAATCGAAAGATATATAGGGGCTTCGGTGAACCATTTACATTAAATCGGACGAAAATATATATGCGAGCTATATCTAAATCTGAACCGATTTTCAGGAATCTCAGCACACATCATTCTAGACCGGTACCACATGATTCTTACGCTGTGCCTAATTTCGTACAAATCGAAAGATATATATGAACATTGGTGCATCAGTTACATAAAATCGGACGAAAATATATATGGGAGATATGGGAGCTAATCTGAACCGATTTTCACGAAACTTAGCACACATGATTATAGACCCAATTCAGTACGCTATGTCAAATTTCGTGCAATTCGAAAGATATATAGGGACTTTGGTACACAATTTACATAAAATCGGACGAAAATATATATGGGAGTTATATCTAATTCCGAACCGATTTTCATGAAACTTAGCACACATCATTCTAGACCCAATTCAGTACGCAATGCCAAATTTCGTGTAAATCGAAAGATATATAGGGACTTTGGTGCACCATTTACTTAAATCGAACGAAAATATATATGGGAGCTATATCTAATTCTGAACCGATTTTCACGAAACTTAGCACACATCATTCTGGACCTAATTCAGTACGCTATGCTAAATTTCGTTCAAATCGAAAGATATATAGGGACTTTGGTGCACCATTTACTTTAAATCGGACGAACATATATATGGAAGCTATATCTAAATCTGAACCGATTTTCACGAAACTTCGCACACATCGTTCTGGACCTAATTCAGTACGCTATGCCAAATTTCGAGCACATCGAAAAATATATACGGACTTTGGTGCCCCATTTATTTAAATCGAACGAAAATATATATATATATGGAAGCTATATCTAAGTCTGACCCGATTTTCTTGAAATTTGACACATGTCATTTTAGAATCAATTCAGTCCACTATGAAAAATTTGAACTTTGGTGCACCATTTACTTTAAATCGGACGAACATATATAAAGTAACTTCGGGTAATGTGGACCACCATTTTCTTTTTTTGATATTGTGGGCGTAACAACGGTAAAAAATAAAAACAAATTGTTTTCACAGCATGGAAGATTTGTTGGCTAATTATATTCCAGGTCAAAAATTATATATATTTGTCCATAAAAATGTTATTGCATTATATTTCAAAAAACTCTAAACTGCATATAAAAATAACTTGGCGGGTAATGTGGACCAGTATGTGTGGGTAATGAGGATCAGTAAGTTAAAGGTAGGTTGTGGATTAATTGTGATAAATTTCAATTTATTGCACTCTTGGGTAACAATGAATGCAAAAATATATGAGTCCATGTTTTGGAATAGCCCCCATTTAAGGGTACCACCCCATTTGCGGTATTTTGAAGGTCCTTGCTTCATTATCCAACCGATGCACCTATAATTTCGGATATCGAGTCAGAGGATTGAATACCTCCTCGCAGATTAAATGCGCCCTTGTTTCGAACTCGTCCTCATGAAAATGTCCCACTTTTTTATAGTGGTCCACATTACCCGACATTGAATATTTTTATTTAAAAATAATTATCGGCTTCAAAAATGAGTAAAAATTTAAAAATATCCGAAAGTAATTACAGATAAACGTGTATTTTTGTTAAAGAAAACAAGAAAATCACATAACCTTTTTATATTCGAGAAAAACAAAATGTTCGACTATTTTACAAAATCGTTCGACTATTGTGCTAAAAAAATTTCAAATCACACTTTTGCAATCAGAGCTACATTTTCACCTACTAAATTTTCAACATTGCAATTATTTATTAAAACCCAAGTTTGATGTTTGTTTTCACTAATTAGGAAAACATTTATCAAGGCGGCATTGGCATATTTCAAGCATTTTCTTAGATATGGGGCGTGGTCGACATTTGACGCATGGTCCACATTACCAGAAGTTACTCTATGGAAGCTATATCTAAATCTGAACCGATTTTCACGAAACTTAGCACATATCATTCTGGACCTAATTCAGTACGCTATGCTAAATTCCGTGCAAATCGAAAGATATATAGGGACTTTGGTACATATATCGGACAAAAATATATATGGGAGCTTTATCTTCATCTGAACCGATTTTTACCAATTTCAATAGGGTTCGTCCTTGTGCCAAATAATTGACTTGTGCCAAATTTCATCCAAATCGGATAATAAATGCGACCTGTACTTTGTTTACAATTTTTCTCGTTTCCTTTTGCCTGGTACAAACATATGCACAAGGACTGTACCACATTGTGGTAGAGGGTATAAAAATTCAAGCCTGTCTTATGGCTCTAATGAGATATTGATTAAAAATCTAAGCCTGTTCACGCCAATCTAAGACCTTTTTTTCAAATATTCCTGTCACAGTCTGTCAAAGTTCCTTAAAATGTTTCTTTTTCAAAATCCACTTCTTCCTGATTGTCTAAGTCTTCCTTAAATATATTATTCTGAAAAAAAAAAACAAGAAATAATTTTACCACTAATTTGACATAAATTGAGACAACTGTGAAACCGAAATAATTTATAGCTGCCTGGTGAATATTCTTAAATGGTTTTATGTTCTCATTGTCAGTGAAACATGACTACGCAATAAAACAAAAACTCTACCAAATTTACAGATGAATCCAGATGGTCAACTTGTAAATAAAAATTACTCAATATGACCAAGGATAAGAAAAAAATAAATGAATAAAGTCAAGGCAACCCACGAAGGTTGGGGTTTCTCATTACTTATCCGACCAAAAACTATTCATTCTGAAGAAGTGACAAAAAAGTTATGACCAATTTTTATTGTTTATTTAGTTGTCATTTTTAATGTGGCCGGCGTTTGTCTTATTGAAAGAATGACCATCATCACCATCTCCTCCATCAAATCTGATAAGCAAAACAATGGCCGAGATGAAAAAAACCGAACGCCATGAAAATGAACTTCTTAAATTACCATAATTTTTCAACCAAGAAATATTATTACCTTCTGTCAAATTTTTGCGTCTCCAAACAAGAGGCCATTCCCTAAATGGATCTGAAGGAAGAAGAAGAAAAAATACTATCTTGTTGTGGTGGTGTTGTCGTTGTTAAGTCAAGGACTATTTAACATTTGATTTATTGTGGCGATCTAAAGGACCAACAAGAAATACCCACACACACACATACCACACAATTTGTTGTGGTGTGGTCGTCCTTTGAAGAAATAGAAAAAAACATAACACAATAGCATTTAACAAATAATAGGAATATTAGATAAAAATTGGATAAAAATAATTGCAACATTTAGCTGAAAATAGCAATGGCCATTAGTGAGCGTATGACAGTAACAAAGCGGCATGTCATTTGTTTTCGAAATAAATATTCTAAAAGCGAGAGTTATAAATACGACTAGCAGGGTAGGTGAAGGTCAGGAAGTCATTCGTAGAGGAGCTGAAGGACATTCGCAGTCGTAGATTTTGGAAACAAAAACAAATACAGATTTTTTATATATTTTTTATGGACTCAAAATTGTCGTGATTTAAAAAAAAATGTTTTCAGGTAGCGTTGATTTTTTAAAACTATTTTTCGAAATCCGTGGATTTTTTATATCCTTCACCACAGTGTGGTACAGGTTATTATGTCTTTGTGCATATGTTTGTAAGAGGCAAAAATAATCGAGATAGACCCATGGTTCCTTTTGAGAATATGCATAGAATCACTTTCTGAGTCGATTTACGCATGTCCGTCAATCGGTACGTTATGATCCGATTTGGATGAAATTTGGCACAGTTCACTTATTTGGCCCAAGGACGAACCCTTTTTTGATTGGAGGAAATCGGTTCAGATTTAGATATAGCTCCCATATAATTTTCGTCCGATTTAATGTAAATGGTGTACAAAAGTCCCTATATATCTTTCGATTAGCACGAAATTTGGCATAGTGTACTGAATTAGGCCTAGAATGATGTGTGTTAAGTTTCGCGAAAATCGGTTCAGATTTAGATATAGCTCCCATATATATTTTAGTCCGATTTTAGGTAAATGGTGTACAAAAGTCCCTATATATCTTTCGATTTGCACGAAATTTGGCATAGCGTACTGAATTAGGCCTAGAATGATGTGTGGTAAGTTGCGTGAAAATGGGTTCAGATTTAGATATAGCTCCCATATATAGTTTCGCCCGATTTTAGGTAAATGGTGTACCAAAGACCCTATATATCTTTCGATTTGCACGAAATTTAGCATAGTGTACTGAATTGAGTCTAGAATGACGTGTGTCAAGTTTCGAGAAAATCGGGTCAGATTTAGATATAGCTCCCTTATATATTTTCGTCCGATTTAAGCTGAATGAGGCACCAAAGCCCCTATATTTCCTTCAATTTATCAAGAAATTTGGTACAGCGCACTGAATTGAATCTAGAATGATGTGTGCTAAGTTTCGTGAAAATCGGTTCAGATTTAGATATAGCTACCATATATATTTTCCTCCGATTTAATGTAAATGGTGCACCAAAGTCCCTATATATCTTTCGATTTGCACGAAACGTGGCACAGCGTAACGGATTAGGTCTAGAATGATTTGTGTTAAATCTGAAATTGGTTCAGATTTAGAAATAGCTTCTATATCTGACCAAATGAAAAAATTAGTATGGGTTGAAGGATCCAATTTAATTTTACTGGTCCTTTAAAAATGCGACGTCTGTTAGGATTCATCTGTTGAATATACCCAAAGTGGTGAAGGGTATCATATAGTCGGCCACGTCTGACTTTACTACTTTCCTTACTGGTTTTAAAAATTTGTAAGTGTTCTTAGACAGGCGTGGATTTACTTTTAAATACTTTTTTCGGGGTCCTTGGCAGACAATGATTTTTTAAGGGTCCCTAGACAGGCGTGGATTTGAAAAAAATAAACTTGTCAGGATCCTTTTGACAGTCGTGGATTTTTGAAAGATACGTCCTTCATAGCCCGGTAGGATCCATGTCCTTACCATTTGGAAGTATGTCACCATCTATTATTTATATATTCCTCCTAATGATTACCACAAAAATTAACAAATGACAATGTAAACAATGATGACACAGAAGACACATACACACACACACACACACACACACTCTGTCATGTTAACATTTGACAATGAACATTAATAACCGAACAGTTGATAACATATCGAATATTTTCCCCAATGGACGGCAGCTCTCCATTCAATGGCCGTTCGATATAGTTTGCCATTCGAAAGGAGCTGAAAGCAAAAAACTAAAACCTGACATCGAATCCTAAATCAAAGTTAGAGGTAAACCAGGGAACGTATAATTGACATTTTCCAACACAAATCTCATTAGCCATACGACACCCCCCTTTGGGACCCCTTAGCAGGGTATGATTTTGAGATCATAAATTTCTAGATAACAAATGCATGTGGTAGATTATTGTCGTTGTTGTTGCTGCTGCTGCTGTTGTTTAAATATAATTTATTATACAATGTATTTAAATAAATTCGATAATATCCCATTGTTAATTTACCAAATACAAATAATAATAATTTAATGACAATACAATTTAAGAACAGCAAATATGTTTGTTTAGTATGACAAGACAGACATACAAACAAATCTATCATCATCTAAATTAACAAAAACAACAGGATATGCATACAAACATGTTTATATTACTACAACACACATAAGAAAAAAAGAAAACGCATTGCCAAATTTTCTATTCATAAAGTACATGTGTTTGTATGTGTATACGTATTTTTATATGTGCAGTTCATATGTGTGTATGTATTTGTGGCAAATGAATGAAAAGTGTCAAGTATTCTTTTGCCATGCCATATCATCATTGTCACCCAGATCACCACCCTACCACACCTATCTCCTCATTCATCCATCTATCCAACCATCGCCCTGCACCACTCATGTGTTATGTTCATAATGGATTTTCCTATTGAGTTTCCGGCACGTTTTTCATAATGTGTGTCAAAAAGTGCATTAGAGATAAGTACCACGTATCAGCAACGTCATCAACGTAATCATCATCTCAAATGTAATGACAAGGATTCCAACAAAAATATATATAGAATATTATCGACAACGAATACATCCCTTATTCGGTTTTCGGGGAACTTTTGAAAATATTTTCTAAGGGTCTATACTTAGGCAAGGGTTCAAAAAATAAATTTTTCTAGATTTTTATACCCTACACAACTATGTTGTCAGGGTATTATAGCTTTGTGCAGCCCCAAGAGTTTGTAACGCAGCGAAATATAGGTCCTAGACCCACCTTTAAGTATAGCGATCCTCATATCTCGACTAGCTGAGTCGATCTAGACATGTGTGTCCGTCCGTCCGTACGTCTGTCCATCATAATTTGTAAGCACAATACAGGCCACAGTTATGGACCAATCTTCACGAAATTTTGCATGGTGGATAGGTTCGGCCCAATGAAGACCTCTATTGTTTTTGGTAATAATCGGTTAATATTTAGGGGATGAAATGGACCAAATATTTAATTTTTGTCGGTTTTTCTGGTCGCAAGACAGGGATACTTGTTCTTTGGCCCAATCCCCTTCTCCATGTAAAAATTCGAGGTGTTTGGGTCATAATTGCGGCCTCTGCAATAAATGTAAGGAAGAGGTGCTGTTGACCTCTAATCGGGAAAGAGGGTACAACTACTACGAAATAGAGAGAAAGATATAGTTGTGTGGCAGTTGTGTAGGGTATCGTATGGTCGGCCCCGTCCGACTATACTGCTCCGCTCACTGGTTTAAAAATAGTTTCTTAGGGTCCTTTGACAGGCGTGGATTTTTCAAAAATATTTATTTAGAGTCCCTAGATAGGCGTGGATTTTTATATCATTCACCACACTGTGGTACAGGGTATTATGTCTTTGTGCATATGTTTGTAACAGGCAAAAGGAAACGAGATAGGAACATGGTTCCTTTTGAGAATATGCATAGAATCACTTTCTAAGTCGATCTATGTATGTCCGTCCGACCGTCCGTCTGTCCAGGTAAAATTGTAAACAAAGTACAGGTCGCATTTATGATCCGATTTGGATGAAATTTGGCACAATGCACTTATTCGGCCAAAGGACGAACCCTATTTAAATTGGGAAAATTTGGTTCAGATTAAAATATAGCTCCCATATATATTTCCGTCCGATTTAATGTAAATGGTGTACCTAAGTTCCTATATATCTTTCGATTTCCACGAAATTTGGCATAGCGTTCAGAATTAAGTCTAGAACGATGTGTGTAAAATTTCGTGAAAATCGTTTCAGATTTATATATAGCTGCCATATATATTTTCGTCCGGTTTAAGGTTAATAGTGCGCCAATGTCCCTAAATATGTTTTGATTTGCACGAAATTTGGCACAGCGTACTTAATTAAGTCTAGAATGAAGTGTGCTAGGTTTCATGAAAATTGGTTCAGATTTATATATAGCTCCCATGTATATTTTTGTCCGATTTAAGGTAAATGGTGCACCAAAGTCCCTATATGTCTTTCGATTTACACGAAATTTGACACAGCATACTGAATTAGGTCTAGAATGATGTGTGTTAAGTTTCCTGTGAAATCGGATCAGATTTAGATATAGCTCCCATATATATTTTCGTCCGATTTAATGTAAATGGTGGACCAAAGTCCTTATATATCTTTCGATTTACACGAAATTTGGCATAGCGTAATGAATGAGGTCAAGAATGATGTGTGTTAAGTTTCGTAAAAATCGGTCTAGATTTAGATATAGCTATTTTAGCCCGATATATATATTTTCGTCGGATTTAATGTAAATGGTGCACAAAATTCCCTATATATATTTCGATTTGCACGAAATTTGGCACTGCCTACTTAATTAGGTATATAATGGTGTGTGTTTAGTTTCCTGAAAATCGCTTCAGATTTAGATATAGCTCCCATATATATAGTCGACCGATTCAATGTAAATGTTTCACCAAAGTCCATATATATCTTTCGATTTCAACGACATTTGGCATAGCGCAATGAATTAAGCCTAGAATGATGTGTGTTAAGTTTCCTGAAAATCGGTACAGATTTAGATATAGCTCCCATATATATTTTCGTCCGATTTAATGTAAACGGTGTACCAAAGTCGATATATATCTTTCAATTTGCACGAAATTTGGCATAGCGTACTGAAATGCGTCTAGAATGATGTGTGTTAAGTTTCGTGAAAATCGGTTCAGATTTAGATAAAGCTCCCATATATATTTCTCTCCGATTTAAGGTGAATGGGTCTCCAAGGTCCCTAAATATTTTTCGATTTGCACGAAATTTGGTATAGAATACTGAGTTGGGTCCAGAATGATGTGTGTTAAGTTTCGTGAAAATCGGTTCAGATTTAAATATAGCCCATATATATTTTACTTCCGATTTGTCCGATTGCCACAGAGTTTTGTACAATGAACTGTAGTTAATATATAGTATAATATAGTCGGCCCCGTCCGACTTTACTATTTTCCTTACTGGTTTTATTATTTTTTTTTTTTTTGTTTTTGAGTTATCATATTGCGTATTCAAAACCGGCTAACCGGTTTCCGCACGTTCTTCTACATCCCTAATATCTTTCGCCTTGCATTGTCATCTCTCGGAATATCCAATCAAAAGGTGTCTTAATGACAATGTATTAATAGCAAATATAGCTTTGGAGAAATCAACAATCACAGACACACACATCCACCCGAAATCACATATCATGTTTGTACATACTTACACATCTATTAGTATATCCTTTCAGGAATTTTTCAAAAATTCATAGATGCTGTGCAAATGTCATTTGCAACGGAACAGAACACAAATATTGAAATTGACACCTTTTTTGTGTTGCTGTTTGTCCTGAGATATGCCTGTAATGATATGCAAATTAATGCATCATGACTCTGTGAACGTGTTTTGTAACTCTTCAGGATAATAACAGCAACAACAACAACAAGGAGGGGAAGGAGGAGGGTGGGTGATGGAAAAGGTAATAAAGCAAACACACAAAAAAATGTTTATTTAAAGTTCAAAAATCCCCTTTAGATTTATTTTCGATCCTTGTAATTTCGTTATGTTCGGCTGTTATTGACAGTTGTTGAAAAATTTAAGGACTCCACAGAGAGAGAGTAGAGATAAAGTCCAAATTGAAAAGGACATTTCTAATTTCTGTTGTAATTTCCTTTTGATTATGCAGAGACCGGCTGGCTGGCTGACTGGCTGATTAAGTTTACCCATGGAGACATTAATCGAAAAATCATTGATTGGTTATTGTACGTGTCCTTTTGTATGGGATTCCTTGTTATGAACTCTAGCCTCGACAAATGCATTGCAGGATAATGTATGATAGGGTGTGTGCGTGTGATTGTTCACAATAAGCCTTCCATTACAAGTTCGCTCATTCACATTCACATGTGATTAGTTTATGACTACGTAACGGGTCAGTTTTTGGATGACGATTGGCCGATTGGCATGGAGCAAAACAATAGCTGGATCCTTAACAAATTTCACCCACCCGCACCACCATCAGCACATGGCTTTTGGCTTACGAAATTTGAAAGTTACATACATTTGAGGTAAAAATCAAAATGGGTTTTGTTTGCTGAGATTTGAGGGCCACACAGTGGTCAAAAAAGATCTTTACACACATTTTGTCTAGGCCCTGTAGAAGGCATGGATTTTTTTAAAATAATTTTTTTCAAGACCCTAGACAGGCGTTCATTTGTAGAAATATTTTTTCGGGGTCCTTTGACTGGCGTAGATTTTTTAAATCATTTTTTCTAGGGTCTATAGAAGGCGTAGATTTTTTAAATAATTTTTTCTAGGGTCTATAGAAGGCGTAGATTTTTTAAATCATTTTTTCTAGGGTCTATAGAAGGCGTAGATTTTTTAAATATTTTTTCTAGGGTCTATAGAAGGCGTAGATTTTTTTAAAGAATGTTTTTTCCAAAGTCTATAGAAGGCGTGGATTTTTTAAAAGAATATTTTTTCCAAAGTCTATAGAAGGCGTAGATTTTTTAAAGAATATTTTTTCCAAAGTCTATAGAAGGCGTGGATTTTTTAAATAATTTTTTTTTCAGGGTCTATAGAAGGCATGGATTTTTTAAATAATTTTTTCTAGGGTCTATAGAAGGCGTAGATTTTTTTAAATAATTTTTTGCTAGGGTCTATAGAAGGCGTGGATTTTTTAAATAATTTTTTTCTAGGGTCTATAGAAGGCGTGGATTTTTTAAATAATTTTTTGTAGGGTCTATAGAAGGCGTAGATTTTTTAAATAATTTTTTCTAGGGTCTATAGAAGGCGTAGATTTTTTAAATAATTTTTTTCTAGGGTCTATAGAAGGCGTGGATTTTTTAAATAATTTTTTCTAGGGTCTATAGAAGGCGTGGATTTTTTAAATAATTTTTTTCTAGGGTCTATAGAAGGCGTGGATTTTTTAAATAATTTTTTTCTAGGGTCTATAGAAGGCGTGGAGGCGTAGATTTTTTAAATAATTTTTTCTAGGGTCTATAGAAGGCGTGGAGGCGTAGATTTTTAAATAATTTTTTCTAGAGTTCTAAGGAGGCGTAGATTTTTTAAATAATTTTTTCTCTATAGAAGGCGTAGATTTTTCAAATATTTTTTTCTAGGGTCTATAGAAGGCGTAGATTTTTCAAATAATTTTTTCTAGGGTCTATAGAAGGCGTAGATTTTTTAAATAATTTTTTCTAGGGTCTATAGAAGGCGTAGATTTTTTAAATAATTTTTTCTAGGGTCTATAGAAGGCGTAGATTTTTTAAATCATTTTTTCTAGGGTCTATAGAAGGCGTGGTCTATAGAAGGCGTGGATTTTTTTAAGAATATTTTCCAGAGGTCTATAGAAGGCGTGGATTTTTTTAAATAATTTTTTCTAGGGTCTATAGAAGGCGTAGATTTTTTAAATAATTTTTTCTAGGGTCTATAGAAGGCGTAGATTTTTTAAATAATTTTTTCTAGGGTCTATAGAAGGCGTAGATATTTTAAATAATTTTTTTCTAGGGTCTATAGAAGGCGTGGATTTTTTAAATAATTTTTCCTAAGTCCCTTATGGGGCGTCGATTTTTAAAACAACTTCTCCTAGGTCCCTTTCCAGACCCACTGTTCTCCTGTGTGCCCACCATATTTCGCAACATTCATGATCCTGCATTAATTTCATGCCATACCATCCATGCCATTCGATGGGAACAGTACTTCGATTAACTGAATATTCAATAAGCATCGGCGATTAGCAACAGTAATAAACATGAGGCCACGTTCAATTTTTCATTGCATTATCTTTAGGCCATAATGGGCAACGAATCGAAATGTGACTTGTGACCAACCAACAAAATTTACATGATTCCGAAATGCAAGTCCTTCAAAATCTCTTCGTGTGTTATACAACATGTTTTACAGAAAAAAGTAAATGCTCATATGGGCATGAGTGTGATTTCTATTCGCTTCATTTGTTTTTCGTTGTCCATGTAGTTGACAACTGGTATCCCCCTCTTTGTGACCCCATCTCCCCCCTCCAATTCTAATGACCTTCAGCATTGCTTCGGAAGACAAATGTTTACCAAACATCTTTTCATTACAAGTTTCGAATTTTTTTTCTCAGTTTTATTTGCCAACATCATACATTGTTGTTTTTGTTGGAGTAGGAGGAGGAGGTTGGCTGGTTCGTTGGTTGTAACAGCATAAATGAGGATCAACAAGGCAACAACAACAACAAAGAAGTTGATGTCGTGTTCTTTTAGTTGACAACACCAAATAAAACTTATGACACCGAAGGTTGTTGGTCGACATGGTCAAAATGGTTTGCCTGTTTCAGTTGTTTCCATGGCTGATGAGCAGCCACTAGATGCTGGCTGGCTGGCCAACCAGTCGGCTGGAGTGTAACTGCACTCACTCACTGATGTGTCGTCCCGATGTGGAACAGCAAATACGAAAAACTTTAGAAATGTGAAAAACAACATGACAACTCATTAAATTTCTGTGTGCTAAGAACTATGCTAAGCAAATAATGTAGGTTGTTTGGATGGGGGTGTAGGGTGGCTAAGAAGACATGGGGACGAATAAATAGGGCCTTGAAAATTTTTGAAAATTCTATCAAGACATTACTGACATTACTGATAATAAACTACAAGTCGTTCGGAATTATGTTCTTTGGCTTATTGTGGATTTTATATGTCTACCTTTACAAGGGATTGATGATCAGACCCCATAGCTACCACGATGCAGAATATAAATACCTAGACCGATACCCACTAATTATGGTATGCCTTTTTGTGCCCCATTTTCCTGTGGCCTTTGGAAAAATACTCTCCTACTAGTTTCGTTGACTTGACACTCTTTTGGCTATGTCATTGTATGAGTGCATATATATATATATATATATGTGTGTGTTTATGTGCAAGAAGTAGTGCAAGTATTTCAGGCAAACATGAATAATAAATATGTACAAATTGAAATAGGCTTAAGAAAAACTAATGGCATTGAAATGGTATTAAGTTAGAACAAAAATAAATTCGGGTACTTTCCATGAAAATTAAAATGAAAACCAGTGAGGAAAGTAGTAAAGTCGGACTGGGCCGACTATATAATACTTTTCACCACTTGGCGTATATGTACAGTATATGTATCCTTACAATTGCATGTCAACGTTCCCTCGAAGGAACATTCGGGCAGATTTTGAGTCATCTGCGTACAAATTTATGAAAAACGATTTATAGCAAAATAGCTCGGTTAAAAATTTTGAGTTCAATCAAACACCCTTTCGAAATACATATGGAAGCTATGTCTGCATCTGCACCAATTTCAACACAATCCAAATCTGAACCGATTTTTCCGAAACATATATATATAAGGACTTTGATGCACTATCACATAAAATCGGACGAAAATATATATGGAAGATGTTTTAAGTGATTATTTATACTCTTTCCAGTCGAGCTTGATGATCTAAGATTTGAAATGAAAAATCTGCTTTGAAAAGGACTGTTCCTAGAATGAAGACAAATATCGAACTTTGACAAATTTGAATTTAATTCGCATATATAAGTTTCGCATCAGGGCGGAATAAATACAAGTTATCAACGTACGACCTTTGTAAAGCCACATAGCCCAATATGCCTGATGAGCCGCTTAACCAACGGCGAAACGCGTCGCATAATGGTGGGTACGTAGGTTCTTCTCCTGGCTTTCCTTTTCATTGAAAAACTTAGATCATCAAGCTCGACTCGGAAGAGTATAAATAATCACTTAAAATTACTTTGAAGTGATCACTGCCCTTACAAGGCAAAATTCAAATAACAAAAATGGAAGCTATATCTAAATCTGAACCCATTTTCACGAATCTTAACATACATCGTTATGGACTTAATTCAGTACGTCATTCCAAATTTCGTGCAAATCGAAAGATAAATAGGGACTTTGGTGCACCATTTACCTTAAATCGGACGAAAATATATATGGGAGCTATATCTAAATCTGGTCCGATTTTCAGGAAACTTAACACACATTATTCTAGACCTAATTCATTACTCTGTGCCAAATGTCGTGCAAATCGAAAGATATGTAGGGACTTTGATGCACCATTCACATTAAATCGGACGAATATAATGGTGCACCACTTACCTAAAATCGAACGAAAATATCTATAGGAGCTATATCTAAATCTGAACCGATTTTCAGGAAACTTAACACACATTATTCTAGTCCCAATTCATTACGCTGTGCCAAATTTCGTGCAAATCCAAAGATATAAAGGGACTTCGGTACACCATTTACATTAAATCGGACGAATATATATGGGAGCTATATCTAAATCTCAAGCGATTTTTACGAAACTAAACACATCATCATTTTCGACCTAATTTAGTACACTATCGAAGGATATGTAGCCACTTTGGTGCACTATTTACCTATTATCGGACCAAAATATATATGGGAGCTATATCTAAATCTGGACCGATTTTCACGAAACTTAGCACACATCACTCTAGGCTTAATCCAGTACGCTGTGCCAAATATCGTGAAAATCGAATTGCACCATTCTGAATTCTAAATCAGAACCGATTTTCTCCAATTTCAATAGGGTTCGTACTTGGGCCAAATAAATGAGCTGTGCAAAATTTCATCCAATTCGGATAATAAATGCGACGTGCACTTTGTTTACAATTTAACATGAACAGACGGACGGACATGCATAAATCGACTTAGAAAGTGATTTTATGCATATTCTCAAAAGGAACCGTGGGTCTATCTCGATTCCATTTGCCACAGTGTGGTGAAGGATATAATAATGTCCGCCTCATATAGAACCTAGAGAAAATTATTTAATGAAACTGGCCCTCATATGGGAGCAAGGAAATAATATTTAAAAAATGTACGCTTCATATAAGACCAAGAAAAAAGAATATTTAAAAAATCTAGGCCTCATATAAGCCCAAGAAAGAAAACCAGTGAGCGTTGCAGTATGGTCGGCCCCGTCCAACTACGATACCCTACACAACTACCACAGGAACTCTTACCTTTATTTCGAGCCTGGGCAATATTTCGTGATATTTGCACCCTCTTGACCGATTAGAGATCAACAGCACCTCTTCCGCACACTGACATATTTTCCAAAAATGTCCCCATATTCATTACAGCTCGGCTAATTACTTATCGAGATTCCCTTTACCGTGGGTTGTGTTGTGATGTTCGGCTTGTGGCTTTCTGTCTACTTCATCCCAAATTTTGTATGTGATCATCACCGAAAATTATAGGCGTTGTCCTTGACCATAACTGGAACCTCTTGGAAAATTTTAAAGCGATCAGTAATGGGTTACTAAATAATATCTGAATATATAAGCACCTGTAAATATTTGAGTGTAACTCCCACATCCGAGTACACACGACAATATAATTGGTATCAATTTAAAGGCAAATCACTCCTCTTTGATATACTGTCAACTTCTTGGGTCTATGTTCTTCAGGGGTAAGTATATATGCTATAGAATACAAATTTTGTAATTTTTCACACAAAAGTTTGGGTCCATTTGACCCGCTAAATAATGACCGATCTTTATCAAAAAAAGGAATGCTTATTTTTTGGCCCGATCCCCTTCTCCATGTAAAAATTTGCGATATTCGGGCCATAGTTGAGACCAGAAAAACCGACAAAAATAAAGTTTTTGGTCCATTTCATCCCCTAAATATTAACCGATCTTTACCAAAAACAATAGGGGTCTCCATTGGCTAGAACCCATCCTACATGCAAAATTTCGTGAAGATTGGTCCATAACTGTGGCCTGCATCGTGTTTACAAATTATAATGAACAGACGGACGGACGGACACACATGTCTAGATCGACTCAGCTAGTCGAGATATGACGATACTTAAAGGTGGGTCTAGGACCAATATTTCGCGGCGTTACAAACTTTTGGGCTGCACAAAGCTATAATACCCTGACAACATAGTTGTGTAGGGTATACAAATCTACGCCTCATAAGGGTCTCGGAAAAATTATTTAAATAATCTACGCCTCATAAGGGTCTCGGAAAAATTATTTAAATAATCTACGCCTCATAAGGGTATCGGAAAAATTATTTAAATAATCTATGCGTCATATGGGTCTCGGAAAAATTATTTAAATAATCTACGCCTCATAAGGGTCTCGGAAAAATTATTTAAATAATCTACGCCTCATAAGGGTCTCGGAAAAATTATTTAAATAATCTACGCCTCATAAGGGTCTCGGAAAAATTATTTAAATAATCTACGCCTCATAAGGGTCTCGGAAAAATTATTTAAATAATCTACGCCTCATAAGGGTCTCGGAAAAATTATTTAAATAATCTACGCCTCATAAGGGTCTCGGAAAAATTATTTAAATAATCTACGCCTCATAAGGGTCTCGGAAAAATTATTTAAATGATCTACGCCTCATAAGGGTCTCGGAAAAATTATTTAAATAATCTACGCCTCATAAGGGTCTCGGAAAAATTATTTAAATAATCTACGCCTCATAAGGGTCTCGGAAAAATTATTTAAATAATCTACGCCTCATAAGGGTCTCGGAAAAATTATTTAAATGATCTACGCCTCATAAGGGTCTCGGAAAAATTATTTAAATAATCTACGCCTCATAAGGGTCTCGGAAAAATTATTTAAATAATCTACGCCTCATAAGGGTCTCGGAAAAATTATTTAAATAATCTACGCCTCATAAGGGTCTCGGAAAAATTATTTAAATAATCTACGCCTCATAAGGGTCTCGGAAAAATTATTTAAATAATCTACGCCTCATAAGGGTCTCGGAAAAATTATTTAAATAATCTACGCCTCATAGGGGTCTCGAAAACATTATTTAAATAATCTACGCCTCATATACGACCAAGAAAAAATTCTTTAAAAAATTTACGGCTTAGTTAGGGTCTAAAAAAAAATTCTTTAAAAAATCTAAGCCTTAGTTAGGGTCTAAAGAAAATTATTTAAAAAATCTACGTCTTAATAAGGGTAATGAAATTTTTCTTTAAAACATTTTCACCTTAGTTAACCGCAACTAAGGAAGAAATTCCTTAAAAAATATACACCTTGTCTAGGACCTCGAAATTCTTTTGTAAATAATTTTCTCTTGGAAGTACCCATACCACTTCTTTCCTAATATCGGAATTTGCATTGGAAACCCACAGGTTTCTTTTGTTCTCAACAACAGCAAATAAAGAACTTTCACAAATGTTTAGCCCACGAAAGTTTCCCAAAAGGCTTAGGCCACCACTTTTTTCCACAAAGAATTTTCGATGCATTCTACACTTTCCTTATAAATTATTTTTGAAGTCATTGCAGTAAAACTAGAACGTATTGTGTGGGTGCATCACAATTTTCCAATCGATTAGTTTAGCATGAATGTCATTTGGCAGAGATGGGAAGCAAAAGGGGGAGATATTTCTTCAACTTCATAGAAAAAGGACTTCAATATAAGACATTATAAAGAACCAAGAAAATATATTTTGTTATAGTTGTCTTTCTACAATCTCAGCTGTCGAATAAATAAATACTCTCAATTTAATTCTGTCTACCATTAAAAAAAGTCTATTATATCGTTGACATCAAATGCATTGTCCTTGCAATCAATGAAAATGATTCAAAGGCGAAAGGAAAATTTCTTAGGACATAACACCTTTACAGTTGATTTGGCACTCACAAATGATTTTCAAGTAGACAAATATATATTTTTATACCCTTTACCACACTATGGTACAGGTTATTATATCTTTGTGCATATGTTTGTAACAGGCAAAAGGAAACGAGATAGACACATGGTTCCTTTTGAAAATATGCATAGAATCACTTTCTGAGTCGATTTATGCATGTCCGTCTACCCGTCCTTCCGTCCGTCAATGTATTTTTGTTAACAAAGTACAGGTCGCATTTGTTATCCGATTTGAATGAAATTTGGCACAGTTCACTTATTTGGCCCAAGGACGAACCCTATTGAAATTGGGACAAATCGGTTCAGATTTAGATATAGCTCCCATATATATTTTCGTCCGATTTAAGGTAAATGGTCCCCCAAAGTCCTTATATATCTTTCGATTGGCACAAAATCTGGCACAGCGTAATAAATTAGGCCTAGAATGATGTTTCTTAAGTTTCCTGAAAATCGGTTCAGATTTAGATATAGATCTCATATATATTTTCGTCCGACTTATTGTAAATGGTCCCCCAAAGTCCCTATATATTTTTCGATTTGGACGAAATTTGGCACAATGTAAAGAATTAGGTCTAGAATGATGTTTTTTAAGTTTCCTGAAAATCGGTTCAGATTTAGATATAGCTCCCATATATATTTTCGTCCGATTTTCGGTGAATGGAGCACCAAAGTCCCTTTATATACTTCGATTTGCACGAAATTTGGCATAGCATACTGAATTAAGTCTAGAATGATGTGTGTTAAGTTTCGAGAAAATTGGTTCAGATTTAGATATAGCTCCCATATATATTTTCGTCCGATTTATTGTAAATGGTCCTCCAAAGTCCCTATATATCTTTCGATTTGCACGAAATTTGGCACAGCGTAATGAATTCGGTCTAGAATGATGTGTGTTAAATTTCCTGAAAATCGGTTCAGATTTAGATATAGCTCCCATATATATTTTCGTCCGATTTATTGTAAACGGTGTATCAAATTCCCTATATATCTTTCGATTTGCACGAAATTTGGCACAGCGTATTGAATTAGGCCTAGAATGATGTGTGTTAAGTTTCATGAAAATCGGTTCAGATTTAGATATAGCTTCCATATATATGTTCGTCCGATTTATTGGTAATGGTCCCCCAAAGTCCCTATATATCTTTCGATTTGCACGAAATTTGGCACAACGTAATGAATTAGTCCTAGAATGATGTGTGTAAAATTTCGTGAAAATCGGTTCAGGTTCAGATATAGCTCCCATATATATTTTCGTCCGATTTAATGTAAATGGTGCACCAAAGTCCCTATATATATTTCGCTTTGCACGAAATTATGCATAGCGTACTGAATCAAGTCTAGAACGATGTGTGTAAAATTTCGTGAAAATAGGTTCAGATTTAGATATAGCTCCCATATATATTTTCGTCCGATTTTCGGTAAATGGAGCACCAAAGTCTCTTTATATACTTCGATTTGCACGAAATTTGGCATAGCATACTGAATTAAATCTAGAATGATGTGTGTTAAGTTTCGAGAAAATTGGTTCAGATTTAGATATAGCTCCCATATATATTTTCGTCCGATTTATTGTAAATGGTCCTCCAAAGTCCCTATATATCTTTCGATTTGCACGAAATTTGGCACAGCGTAATGAATTAGGCCTAGAATGATGTGTGTTAAGTTTCCTGAAAATCGGTTCAGATTTAGATATAGCTCCCATATATATTTTCGTCCGATTTAATGTAAATGGTGCACCAAAGTCCCTATATATATTTCGCTTTGCACGAAATTATGCATAGCGTACTGAATCAAGTCTAGAACGATGTGTGTAAAATTTCGTGAAAATCGGTTCAGATTTAGATATAGCTCCCATATATATTTTCGTCCGATTTTCGGTAAATGGAGCACCAAAGTCTCTTTATATACTTCGATTTGCACGAAATTTGGCATAGCATACTGAATTAAATCTAGAATGATGTGTGTTAAGTTTCGAGAAAATTGGTTCAGATTTAGATATAGCTCCCATATATATTTTCGTCCGATTTATTGTAAATGGACCCCCAAAGTTCTTATATATCTTTCGATTTTCACGAAATTTGGCACAGCGTACTGAATTAGGTCTAGAATGATGTGTGTCAAGTTTAGAGAAAATCGGTTCAGATTTATATATAGCTCCCATATATATTTTCGTCCGATTTATTGTAAATGGTCCCCCAAAGTCCCTATATATCTTTCGATTTACACGAAATTTGGCACAGCGTAATGAATTAGGTCTAGAATGATGTGCGTTAAGTTTCCTGAAAATCGGTTCAGATTTAAATATAGCTCCTATATATATTTTCGTCCGATTTATGAAATGATAAATTTAGTATCGGTTGCAGAAGGACATGTTTATGGATACAATTTCATTTTACGGGTCCTTTAAAAATGCGACGTCTGTTTGGAGTAATCTGTTGAATATACCCAAAGTGGTGAAGGGTACCATATAGTCGGCTCCGTCCGACTTTACTACTGTCTTTACTGGTTTTATCATCACAATTGTAGACGAATTAGTTCTTTTCTAAATTTTTCAAAACTTTGTCTATTTTTATTTTCAAAATTTTCCCATACATTTTCCAAATATGTTTTCATGCCATAAAATTTAAACAATTTATTATTTAAAATACACACAAACGACCTAACCATCCAAACCTGCTTTGTAATGTAATTGTCATTGAGCATACCAATTTTATGATATGATTCAATATTGTCGTTGTTGTTGTTGTAGCCGCTGTTGTTGTTATTATTTTGTGTGTAATAATCATATTTGGTTACTGTAAATTGCTCATATTAATCCCGAGGTTTTTCAATTTCAGTGAAAACAAAACCCTAAAACGTGCTACAAACAAACAAACCTACCTACCGAGCGAGTGAAAAAAAACTATAAAATTTAAATACATTTTTGGTTGGGATTTTATTGCTTTTGTTGTTGGCAGCGTGGCCAACAGAAAAAAAATCGCTGAAACCCAAAAGTATTTAACAGATTTTATGGTTGAATTGAAAAATTAGGTTAACCGCATATGTTGCGAAACAGAAAATGTTAGATTTGCAACGTTTAGTTGTTATGGTTTTTGGTAAAATAAAAAAAAAACAAAATAAATATGAAATGTGAAAGGTGAGAGAAAATAAAAAAAATTAAACAAAAAATATTTTCAATTTAAAATATTGTATTTTTTATGGAAAACTAATTTTAAATTTTCAAATAAAAATATAAAAAAAAAAAATATTAATTGATGTTGCAATATAATCAGAAATAAATATAGATTTATAAATAAAATAAAAAATAAATTTTTTTGTTTTGTTATATTTTATATATAAAATATTTATATAACATAAAAAATATATCGACATAATAAATTTTTCATAATTCAATATTTCTCCTCCTTCCTTTAAAAAAAAATGCCACTCACTTTCAATCACCTTGCCATTAAGCCTAAATTACCATTCCCAACCACTTTCTCCCACCCCTACTTTCCCATGTCCCTAATGACAGCCATAAATGTGTCTAATGTGTTAATTACCCAACTTCTATGCCAGTTCTAGTCGTTTAACTTATTATGACCATGTGACCGGCTTGAGAGTCGAAAGGGTATGCAGAAAAGAAGCAACCAAGCCATCACAACAGAGC
>NW_026885046.1:0-6173 GCF_032173495.1 Musca vetustissima | reverse complement strand
GGTTGATATTAGTTCTTTCTTGTTGTGAACCTAAGCCGGAAATCTTTGTAGGCCTTTTGCAGTATGACCGATCTGGCCTTTTCCAGTGTTGAACAGGTGTGAAACTTTGCTCATGAACTCAATTTGTGTTTGACTAACATAACCGACAACGTCAACCTTAATAAATTGACGGCCTTGGTCACATTCTCGATACCAAACAAAGCCGGATAAAGATTTTCCGAAATTTAAAGGAGCAATACCTAGTGAAAATTTGCTACTTCGACATATAATATGCTTCCATATTGGCCATTTTGCTTGCATATCTCTGACTAACTTGTATGATGATAATACATGAATAGGTTGACGATTAGGATGACGATTAATCATCCTTAAGACCAAACGAAATTTTGTAGAAAATTTCTGTATTTTAGAGCAAGAGCTGCGCTACTGGCAACATATATTATATAGTCCCATATGAGTGATCTTTGTTGCGATATTTCTGAACGGGAATTAATACTCCGTGGCTCCGTAGAAGTTCTGGAAAATTACATGAAACAGTAGACCGATTATATAAAACATTTCTGGAATTCCTGAAAACATTTTCCGGAAATAGAACTATGTAATATTAACAATAGCATGGTAAGGTCATTCTCTATACCTGGACAAATAGTTTGATAATAGAAAAAAATATTTTTAAATATCTGCAGAAAGTTAGCAAATTTTCCTTCCATTATTTCCCTACAATCCTCATGTTCATTTTACCCCCCAATTTTATTCACTAACAGACGTTAATAGTCATATCGGTTATCAGTTATCGTAAATCCTTTTTTCTTAAACTTATCTCTTTCCCCAAAGGATATTTTCATTAATCATATTAAAAAAGTTAATGTGCACAACAACAATGCCATTGCATTTTACAATAAAACAAGAACAACAAAAACAAACCATAATACAAAAATCCAAATTGTATATCTCCCACTGGACGATGCACACCGAAGATGCATTGCGAAAAAAACAAAGACAATGGACCTCCTTAAGCTGAAGGTGATCTCAATATGAAGTTGATAATCATCATCAGCGGAATCAATATTTTTTTTTCGCTCGACTTCCATACATTTTCCATCTTGTGCTGGTGCTGCTGCTGCTGTTCAATGCTCAGCGTAGAAAGAAAAGGAAGTTGTTACTTTAGTTAACCACATTTTTCAAGATAAACTTTCAATCGGATTATGGCTGTAGTCTCAAAACTAAGACTAAACCAAAAATTACTGGTGCTGCTGCCGCTGTCGATGCTTTGAAAAATAAGGAATTCATTGCGGTGATGTGGCTAATGTGGCATTGTTTTCATTTCAAGTTCAACTGCTCGAATCGTGTGCTGTGCTAGCAAGTAGCCAATAAGGTAGGTGACTTCAAACTCCTACTAGCCCCCTAAATACGTACACAATAGTTGGCCAGTGCAGAGCAGATTATGTGGTTTTGACGGCTATTTGCTGGGGATCTTTGGCATACCATCATCGTACGTTCTACTCCTTCTCCTGGGAGCCCTCACACATAATTGCATGTGTGTGTGTGAGTGTGTTATTGCTGGCCGTTAGTATGCCACCGCAAGATGTTATCTCCACAAGCCAAAACACACAAGACAACAGCAGCATCAGCGGGTAGGAGTATGCTTTGCACAGTCATACAAAAGTGTGGAAAATGTGGTTAGAATATTCGAAATAACAAACCAGTAAGGAAAGTAGTAAAGTCGGACTGAGCCGACTATATTGTACCCTTCACCACTTTGGGTATATTTTACATATGTATCCTAACAGACGGCGCGTTTTGTTATAAATCTATATCTGAACCGATTTCAGGGAGACTAATTTATATAACATCAGTACGTTGTGGCAATCGGTCCAGCTATGGATCTTTTCCCGAAGCTTAGCAACATCATTCTAGACTTAATTCAATACCCCATACCAAAATTCATGCAAATCGAAAGATATATAAGGTATTTGGTGCACCAATTACCTTAAATCGGATGAAAATACATATGGGAGCTATATCTAAATCTGAACCGATGTTCACGAAACTTGGCAGACATCATTCTCGATCTTATTCATAACTCTGTGCCAAATTTCGTGCACATCAAAAGATTTCCAGGGACTTTAGTGGACTATTTACCTAAAATCGGGCGAAGTTATATATGGGAGCTATATCTAAATCTGAACCGATTTTCACGAAACTTTGCACACATCATTTTATATTTAATTTATCATTTTATATTTAATTATAGGGACTTTCTATACTTAATTTAGTACGCTCTGCCAAATTTCGTGCAAATCGAAAGATATATAGGGACTTTGGCACACAATTAACCTTAAATCGGACGAAGATATATATGGGAGCTATATCTAACTCTGAACCGATTTTCACGAAACTTGGCAAACATCATCCTAGACCTTATTCATTACGCTGTGCAAAATTTGTTCAAGTCAAAAGATTTCCAAGGACTTTAGTGGACTATTTACCTAAAATCGGGCAATGCTATATATGGGAGCTATATCTAAATCTGAACCGATTTTCTCAAAACTTTTCACATATCATTCTAAACTAAATTCAGTACACTATGCCAAAATTCGTGCAAATCAAAATTTTTCCAGGGACTTTAGTGGACTATTTACCTTAAATCGGACGATGATATATATGGGAGCTATATCTAAATCTGAACCGATTTTCGCGAAACTTTGCACACATCTTTCGTGACATTATTCATTACGCTGCACCAAATTTCGTGCGAATCGAAAGATATATAGGGACTTTGGTGCACCGTTTACCTTAAATCGGACGAAAATATATATGGGAACAATATCTAAATCTGAACCGATTTTTCACAATTTCAATAGCGTTCGTCCTTGGGCCAAACAAATGAGCTGTGAAAAATTTCATCCAATTCGGATCATAAATGCGACCTGTACTTTGTTTACAATTTAACATGGACAGACGGACGGACGGACATGCATAAATCGACTTAGAAAGTGATTCTATGTACATTCTCAAAAGGAACCATGGGTCTATCTCGATTATTTTTGCCTGTTACAAACATATGCACAAAGACATAATACCCTGTACCACAGTGTGGTGAAGGGTATAAATATATAGACCTAATAGAGCAACCGTTGCATATATATATATATATATATATATATATGTATATCAAAATCTGAACCGATTTCAACAAACCTTATCACACATAATTTTTCCTTCAATTGCAAAATTTTTTGTTTGGTGTATCATTCACCAAAATCGGACTAAACTATATATGGGAGCTATATCTAAATCTGAACCCATTTTAACAAAACTTCGCCCACATCAGTCTAGACCCAATTCAGTACTCTGTGCAAAATTTTGTCCAACCGGACAAATATTTGGAGTTTGATGTATCAATCACAAAAAAATCGGACGAAACTATATATTAGAGCTATATCTAAATCTGAACCGAAACTATATATGGGAGCTATATCTAAATCCGAACCAATTGTAATAAAACTTCGCGGACATCAGTCTGGACCTAATTCAGTACTCTGTGCAGAATATTGTCCCAATCGTACAAATATTGGGATTTTGGTGCATCATTCACATAAAATCGGACGACTATAAATGGGAGCTATATCAAGATCTGAACCGATTCCAACAAAACTCTGCACACATGAGCATGGGGTTGATTCAGTGCGATGTGCAAAATTTTGTCCCAATCGGACAAATATTGGGAGTTTGGGCCATCATTCACATAAAATCGGACGCAACTACATATGGGAGCTAAATCTAAATCTGAACCGATTTTAAAAAAATTTCGCATACATAAGTATGGACCTAATTCAGTGCGCTGTGCAAAAATTTGTCCTAATCGGACACATATTGGGAGTTTGGTTCATAATTTACATAAAATCGGACGAAACTATATATTCGAGCTATATCTAAATCTGTACTGATTTTCTCCAATTTCAATAGGGTTCGTCCTTGGACCAAATAAGTGAATTGTGCCAAATTTCATCAAAATCTGATCATAAATGTGATCTGTACTTTGTTCACAAAAATACATGGACGGACGGACAGACGGACTCGACTCAGAAAGTGATTCTATGCATATTCTCAAAATGACCGATTCCTCTCGAATCCTTTTGCTGTTACAAATATATGCACACAGACATTTTTGTTATCAATTGTTTGTGGAAATCGGTTCAGATTTAGATATTTTTCGTTCGATTTTATATACAGCTCGCCACACTGTGACTTCTCACGCTTTAAGCTGTGGCATTTCCCAACCAAACATCCATCGAGTTTAAGTAAAACTGCGTTTAAGGTTATTTATTAACTGAGAATCATATTATCGGTTGAAATGTCAGTTGTTAAGTTTATTAGTTTAAATATTCCATAAAAAACATAATGGCAAATTAAAAAAACAACTACAATGAAAAAAGCTGCTGCAGCCAGCACAACAATAACAAAAAATCGACAGGCTATATTTATTTTCCCTACAGCTTTGACTTCTTTGTTTGCCTTCAATTTTTCTTTTCAACGGTAAATGAAGTTTATTAGGGAAAAATTTCATGTCGAACACGATGTTATTGGCTTATGGAAATACGGCAGGCAGGCAGTTACAACAAACAATTTGGACATCAACAACATCAGCATCAGCAGTAACATCAATGAAAAAATCGCCTCCAAAACGAAAAACAACAACAGTAACCGCCAACATCACATCACTGATTAAACAAACCTTTTGTTTATTAGTATCGATGTTACCGCTGTTGTTGTCGTCGTTTTTTGCGGTGTAGATATGTTCTTTTGCTACCATAACGCTAAAGGAGATGCCCTCCCCCCACCAATATGTATGGTGGCCATTTCAATAAGCTTTCTTTAAGTAGTACACCCATAAAACAGTCATTGTGCATAAAATTCTACATTTATCCTGTAAGAAGAATTGAGAAAAAATACAACCACAACAACAACAAATCTAAAGCCAGAATATTTTTATACCACCATCACTGTTTCACAGCCACCATCATTGAGTGGATGATGGCAAGCGGGATACTCAGTGCTGGCCAATGTAAATGATCGGTAGGGTGGCGGCGCGGCAGTGGCAGAAGTGTTTCTTCATTCTTCTTCCTTAAAGGCTTCTGAAACTTATTCAAATGGTATGTTAGCGGCATAGCTTTTTTGTGTCAATTAAATGTTTCCTTGTACTTTGGCCGTTAATGCGACCGCTACGATCGTTTTTATTATTTTTGTTGTGCAATTTTTGTTTGTTGTAATTTGTGGAACAGTGGTTATGAAGATCATAAAATTGGTATACGATTCAGATTCTAATGATTTTATATAAAATGAACAATTTTATGATACACCGAAATTTTGCGGAATATTTTTTAAGACACCACCAAACGAGCTCCGACATGGGACCATTAACATTTTCAGGCACTTAAGTTTGTGGGGAAATTTTTGTCATATAATCCAAATACAGTGTCTAGATCTTGATCTTCGAAATTGTATTCATACTGCCATGTTATACTACCTGCATGTACCTCGCTTTGAATACAAATAAAGAATAGAAAAAAACGATGCATCAATAATAAAACCGTACCCAACAACCGCAACTCGTCTGTACATGAAATTAAGACACGGTGCTCCTGACCGTTCTTATAGAGTGTTTGTAAGGCACTGATTTTATTGTAACATATTTATCCTTAGGTACTACTAAACTACAATAGCTTAGCCTAATCTCACCACCACCACTACTACCATTCATTGTTCGAGACACTCCGCGTCTCCTCTCACTTGGTAGCTTTGTAACTGTTTGACGACTGTTTATCTTGCTAACAACCGCCGTCTTTCTAGCTTCGCATTCCATTCCTTCCTTATTTCAGGCACTGCTGCTGACCACTTCATTGGTGTTGTACAATTCGCATGTGAATTTTCCAAATTGATTCGATGTAAGTATTTACTTAGCTGAGTTGTGATCGAACTTTCACCCCATAAGCCGAGTTTAAAAGGGGCGTAGCTCTTTTGCGAAGTTTTGCCAATTTGAAAGACTATGTTCGGCAATGTTGTCTTCCGCTTGATCTTTCAATCTAATTCGTGGTCTTCCGCTTTCTGAATGAACCATCAGCTGGTTCGTTTTTATATGCCTTTTGAACTCATTCTCACTACATGTCCTA